>NW_026728181.1:210000-295000 GCF_030684315.1 Stegostoma tigrinum | reverse complement strand
CCAGCTGATGTCATCATCCTCGGAAAAAGACTCTCACTGTCCACCCTATCTAATCCTCTGATCATTTTGTATGTGTCTATTGAATCCCCTCTTCGTCTTCTTCTCTCCAATGAGAACTGACCAAGCCCCTCAGCCTTTCTTCATAAGACCTTTTCTCCAGACCAGGCAACATCCTGGTAAATCTCCTCTGCACCTTTCCCAATGCTTCCACATCCTTCCTGTAATGGGGCGACCAGAACTGCACGCAATATTCCAAAATGAGACCGCACTAGCATTTTGTACAGTTGCAGTGTGACATCTTGGCTCCGGAACTCATTCCCTCTACCAATGAAACCTAACGCACTGTAAGCCCTCTCAACAGCACCATCAACCTGGGTGGCAACTTTCAGGGATCTATGTAAATGGACACCAAGATCCCTCTGCACGTCCACACTGCCCAGAATCTTTCCATTGACCCAGTATTCTGCCTTCCTATTATTCTTCCCAAAGTGAATCACCTCACATTTATCCGCATTGAACTCCATTTGCCACCTTTCAGCCCAATTCTGCCGTTTATCCAAGCTGCGACATTCTTCCACACTGCCCACCACTCCGCCAACTTTAGTGTCACCTGCAAACTGAGTAATCCATCCACCTGTGCCTGCATCCAAATCATTTATAAAAATGACAAACAGCAGTGGTCCCAAAACAAATCTTTGTGCACACCACGAGCGAATTGACTCCAGGCTGAATATTTTCCATCAACCACCACTAGTTGCCTTCTTACAGAAAGCCAGTTTCTAATCCAAACTGCCAAATGTCCCTCAATCCCATGCGTCCATATTTGCTCCAATGGCCGACCACGTGGAACCTTTACTGAAGTCCATGTACGCCACGTCAACGGCCCTTCCCTCGTCCACATGCTTGGTCACCTTCTGAAAACTCAATGAGGTTTGTGAGACATGACCTGCCCTTGACGAACCCATGTTGACGATCTCCAATCAAATTGTTGCTTGCTTGATGTTTATAAATCCTATCTCTTCTCATCCTTTCCAAAACTTTTCCAACAACAGACGTAAGGCTCACTGGTCTATAATCACCTGGGTCATCTCTCCTGCCCTTCTTGAACAAGGGCACAACATTTGCAGCCCTCCAGCCCTCTGGTACTAAATCTGTAGAAAATGAGGACTCAAAGATCAAGAGGATAGCAGATGGTGGTGGGGCTTGATGTGGGAGGAGGGGATAGGAGGGAGAAAAGACAGGTTCGGGAGGCGGGGGTGAGCTGGGCTGGTTTTGGGATGCAGTTGTGGGGAGGGGTGATTTTGAAGCTTGTGAAGTCCACATTGATAGCATTGGGCTGCAGGGTTCCCAAGCAGAATATGAGGTGCCCTTCCTGCAACCTTCGGGTGGCATCATTGTGGCACTGCAGGAGGCCCAGCATGGACATGTCATCTGAGGACTGCGAGGGGGAGTTGCTTAGTGTGAAGTGAGCATAGGTGATGTGCAAAGCGGTCCCCAAGCCTCCGCTTGGTTTCCCTGATGTTGAGGAGGCCACAATGGGGACAGCGGATGCAGCTACCACATTAGTGGCGCCGATACCGTCATCAATGTAACGGAGGAAGAGGTGGGGTTTAGGGCCAGTGTAGGTACGGAAGAGGGATCGTTCCATGTAACCTACAAAGAGGCAGGCATAGCTTGGGCCCATGTGGATACCCTGGCCACCCCCTTTGTCTGCAGGAGGTGGGAGGAATTGAAAGAGAAGTTTTAGTTTTCAAGGACCGCAATTCCACCCGCCCACCTCCCAGCAGTGGTCGAAAACACCCTCGACCGGGTCACCCGCATTTCCCACAACTCGCCCCTCACACCCGCTCCCCATAATAACAACGAAAACAGAGTCCCCCTCGCCCTCACGTACCACCCCACCAACCTTCGGATTCAATGCATCATGGCCGACACTTCTGCCATCTGCACTCTGACCCCACCACCAAAGACATTTTTTGCCCCCCCACCCTGAGGTGACTCCCTTATGCGCTCCACACTCCCCTCCAGCACCCCGTACATGCAGCACTTTACCCTGCAACTGCAGGAAGTGCTTCACCTGTCTCGATACCTCGCCCCTCACCCCCATCCCAGGCCCCAAGAAAAAATTCCACATCAAGCAGATGTTCACCTGCACATCTGCTAATGTGATATACTGTATTCGCTGTTCCCATTGTGGCCCCCTCTACATCGGGGAAACCAAGCAGAGGCTTGGGGACCTTTGCAAGTCACCGATGCACGAAAGAACTGCACCTACCAGTCGCGAACCGTTTCAACTCTCCCTCCAAATCCTCAGATTATATGTCCATCCTGGGTCTCCTGCAGTGCCACCTGAAGATTGCAGAAGCAGCACCTCATATTCCGCTTGGGAACCCGCAGCTCAGTGGTATCAATGTGGACTTCACAAGCTTCAAAATCTCCCCTCCTGCTCCCGCAACCCAAAACCAACCCACCTCTTCCATCCTGCCACCTCAAGCCCCACCCCCACCTCCTACCTACTAACCTCTTCCCGCCCCCTTGACCTGTTCGTCCTATCTGGACTGACCTGTCTGCTCCCTAACTTCCCACCTGCACTCCATCCCTGCCGCTTTGACCTGTCTGTCTCCTGCCCACCTATCTTTTCCTTGATCCAACTTCTATCCGCCTCCCGCTCTCTCCCTATTTATTTCCGAACCCCCTCTCCCTCCTCCATTTCTGAAGAAGTGTCTCGGCCTGAAACGTCAGCCTTCCTGTTCCTCTGATGCTGCTTGGCCGGCTGTTTTCGTCCAGCCGTATACCTTGTTACCTCAAAGAAAATCTCAGTGGCTCTGACCAGTTTTTCAATTCCTCTCACAAGGGAAGTACCAGAGGGTTGGAGAACAGAATGTGGTTTGACTTATAAAAATAAATGCAAAACTATTCAATTCCAGTGGAGGTTTGAGATGCAGTGTTGATGTTTGTTCTATGTAGTAGCCTGGCCTTAACTTGTCCTGTGGTGAGATGTAATTTGAAGGGGATACTGTGCTTTTTTTTCTCGTTTTGGTACGGTATGTGTGACTTTACCTTGTCAGCCTATTTTATAGAGTCATAGTCGTACAGCGTGGAAATGGGCCCTTAGGCCCAACATAATCCCAAACTAAACTAGTCCCAACTGCCTCTTCCTGGCCCATATCCCTCCAGCCTTGTCCTATTTATAAACCTCGATCAGGTCACCTTTCATCCCCCTTTGCTCCAGTGAAAAAAGTTCCAGCTGACCCAACCTTCCTTTATCACTGAAACCTTCCATGCTCAGCAACGATCTGGTAAATTTCTTCTGTGCCCACTCTTGCTTAACAATATCCTTCTAATAATAGGGCAACTATAAATTTGTACTGTAGAAATCTTCAAGACCAGAAAAACATAAAAGCATACAAACCAGGAAATGAAGGGATCAAATTGTAGTTCAGGAAGTGGAAAAATGGAAGTGGCTTGAGTGCAGCATGTTCTGGACTAACGTGCACTGTAGTTCTGAAAGGGCATTTCACTGGTGTGGGTGGGAAGTTGTAGATGAAATAGTGACTTGAATCTTCAAGTATGCTCTCTCTCCAATTGACGTTGGAAACTCCTTCATGTTTCTAATGACGAATCCCAGGGTTCGCTGCTGTTGTCTATCTGATAGCCAGCCTTCAAACTGTTTCAAAGAGGAAAAGAACAAAGAAAATTACAGCACAGAAACAGGCCCTTTGGCCCTCCAAGCTTGCGCCGTTCCAGATCCTTTATGTAAACCTGTCGCCTATTTTCCAAGGATCTGTTCCCTTTGCTCCCTGCCCATTCATGTTTCTGTCCAGATACATCTTAAATGACGCTATTGTGCCCGCCTCTACCGCCTGCGTTGGCAACGCGTTTCAGGCACCCACGACTCTCTGCATAAAGAACTTTCCACGCGTATGCCTTAAACTTTTCCCCTCTCACCTTGAAATTGTGACGTCCAGGAATTGAGTTCCCCCACTCTGGGATAGAAAGCTTCTTGCTATCCACCCTGTCTATACCTCTCATGATTTTGTCAACATCAATCAGGTCCCCCCCTTCAACCTCCGTGTTTCTCATGTAAATAATCCCAATCTACTCAACCTCTCTTCATAGCTAGTGCCCTCCATACCAGGTAACGTCCTGGTGAACCTCCTCTGCACCATCTCCAAAGCATTCACATCCTATTGGTAATGTGGCGACCAGAACTGTACGCCGTATTCCAAATGTGAACCCAAGTCCTATAAAACTGTAACATGATGTGCCAACTCTTATACTTGATACCCCGTCTGATGAATGAAAGCATGCCGTATGCCTTCTTGACCACTCTATTGACATGTGTTGCCACCGTCTGGGTGCAATGGACCTGAACACCCAGATCTCTCTGTCATCAATTTTCCCCAGGGCTTTTCCATTTCCCGTACAGTTCGCTCTTGAATTGGATTTTCCAAAATGCATCACCTCGCATTTGCCCGGAATGAACTCCATCTGCCATTTCTCCACCTAACTCTCCAATCTGTCTATATTCTGCATTCTCCAACAGTCCCCTTCGCTATCCGCTACTATCTGTTTCGCATCGGTTTTGCACAAAACTAGATTTCTGTTCTATTTTTGCAAGTGAATTGTTTCAAATTAGTTGCTGTTCTTTGTAAATCACAATCATGAATGCACATCAAAGCAGTGGGGAGAGGGGGAGAACGGATTTGAGTGTCATGAAGTCTGGGATTTGTTATAATCCATAAATATTGTCATTATAATTTTTAAAATTCACGAACATGTTATTGATGTTGCTTTCTTGGGCTGCATTTGCTATCCATCCAGAATTGCTGTTGAGAAGGTTGTGGAGAATTGGCCTGTTGAATAGCTGCAATGCACGTGGTATGAATATATTAATGAACTGCTGAGGACAGGAGATTAATTGCTTTTACTCAGTGGAAATGAAGTAACAGTCATACAGTTCCACATCAGGATTCTGCTGATTTTGACAGGGAACATGCAGATTCTGGAGCTGCTCGTGAAATATTTTTGGGTGGTAGGGATCGCACAATTATCAGGTACTGTGGAAGGAGTTTGATGAATTGGTGCATTGTCTCATTGTAACTCCCCATCTCAAACAACAGTTCATTCTCGATCCATTGTTAATTGTAAATTTTCAGTTCAACCAAAAGGAAAAAAAGTATTGAGGGATATGGACCAAGGGCAATATGGAGGTAGGCCACAATTAAGTTATAATCTCATTGGATGGTAGAAAGTGTTTGAAGGGTTGAATGGCCTACTTGTTTTCCTATATCCTTACGTAAGAAGGGGGAGCAATCAATGCGATGATTTGACTGCATTGCTGTCGTTTATCGATAGTGTTGTCGGAGTCTCACTCGTTCAGCTGAGTGAAGAGTATTTCATTGACACCCGGATTTGGAGTTTATAGGCAGTGGACAGATGTTGAGAAGTCCAAAGTGAGTTACTTGCTGTAGAATCTATTGTCTCTGATCTACGGTTCCAGTCACATTGATTAACATAGATCCAAGAACACTTCAGCAGAGGAACAGGCCCTTTGGCATGCAATGTTGTGCCAAACATGATGCCAAATTTAGCTAAACCCTTCTGAATGTCCTTGATTCATATCCCTACATTCCTTGTATATTCATGTACTTATATAAAAGTGTCTTAAACGTCCTATTGTACCTGCTTCCACAGCCACCCCGGCAGTGCTTTTCAGACTCCTACCACTCTCTGTACATAAGAATTGTCTCTGACATCTCCTTTGAACTTTCCCCCTCTCACCTTAAATACATGCCCCCAGTTTTAGACATTTAAAATCTGGGAGAAGGGTTACAGTCAGAATCTGCCTATGCATGTCATAAATTTGTAAACCTCGATCAAGTTTTCCCTCAACCTCTGCCACTGCAGAGAAGACAGCCTGAGTCTTTCCAGCCTCTCCTTTCTAGCTCAAGCCCTCAAATCCAGGCAACCTCTTTTGCACCCTATTCAAAACCTCCACGTCCTTCCTGTAACATGACGACCAGAATTGGATACAATTCTTCAGAGTGCAATACTTAAGGCCTAACCAAAGTGTTCTAAAGCTGGAACATGACATCCTGATCCTTGTGCTCGATTCCCCAACTAATAAAGGCAAGCAAGCCATGCGTCTTCTTTACCACTCTATCAACTTGTGTGGCCACTTTCGGGGAGCTATGAACTGAATCCCGAGATCCCTGTATACACAAATGCTGTTCAGGGTCCTGCCATTAACTGTATATTTATCCTTAACATTTAATTTCCCAAAGTGGAGCACTTCACACTTAATGGATTAAAATTCACTTGCCATTTCTGCAACGGATCTGTATCCTTCTGTATCCATTTATGAATTTCTACCCTAACTACCCCTCTTACCAATCACTCTATCGTCTACAAACTTACTAACCCATCCATCTATATTTTCACCTCAGTCATTTTATATATACCACAACAGCAGAGGTCCCAGTACGGATCCCTGCAGAACAGAATAGTCCTGAATCTGCAGCCTGAAAAGCACCTTTCCACCACCACCCTCTGACTTCTCTGGGCAAGCCAGTTGTGAATCCAAGCCGCTAAGTGACCACAGACCCCATGGATCTTTATCTTCTGGATGATCCTAACATGAGACACCTTGTTGAAAGCCTTGCTGACATCCATGTCAACAATATCCACTACTCTACCTTCAATGATCACATCAGCTACCTCCTCAAAAAATTCGATCAAGTTAGGAAGACATGACCTGGCCTGCACAAAACCATGCTGACTGTCCCTAATTGGGCCATGCTGTTCCTATTACAGATAAATACAATCCCTAAGAATTCTCTCCAATAGCTTCCCAATGAATGATGAGAGACTTGCTCGTCTATTGTTTCCTGGATTGACCCTATTTCCCTTCTTGAACAGAAGAACAACATTTAGCTACTTGCTAGTCCTCCGGTACCCCTCCAGTGGCTAGCAAGGATACAAAGATATTGCTGAATGCCCCGACAATCTCCTCTCTCACCTTGCTCAAAAACCTTGAGGAGATACAATTGGGTCCTGAGGACTTATCCACCTTAATGCTCTTTCTTGATCTCAAAATGCTGTTGTCATATGAGCATGCTCCACACAAATCCCACTATCCTCCACACCCTTCGCCTGAGTGAATAGTGATGCACAGTACTCATTTTGGATCTTGCCCATATCCGCTGCTTCCAAACACATGTTCCCTCCTTTATCCTTAATAGTCCTACTTTCTCCCTATTTATCCTCTTGTTTTTGATGTATGTACAGAATGCCTTGGGATTTCCTTCAACCCTCCTTGCCAAGGTCATTTCATCGCCCTTTCTTTTTCTGCTTTCTTTATGTCGGTCCTGATCCTAAACTCATAAGCAGGCCTTTAAACAATTCCCATATGGCAAATGTGACAGCTCCTCCCAATTAACACTCCCCAGCTCCTACCTAAAATTGATATAATTCACTCTCCCCCAAGGTCCTGACTTATACTTCTTCATAGCAATCTTAAAATTGAAGGAGTTGTGATCACTATTTCCAACATGCTTTCCCACCCTTCTCACCAGTTACCTGACCAAGACAAAGTCCAGTATGGCCCATCTTTTATCCATATACTGTGTCAAGAAACTCTCTTGGATAGACTTAACAAATTCAGCCTCATTTAAACTCTTGTTGTAAGGGGGTCCCAGTCAATACCGTGGAGGTGAAATTCACTGACTGTGACAACTCTGACTTATTGCATCATTTCACAAGCTGCCTCCATATTTGTTCCTCAGTGTGTCAGTGGCAACAGGGGAGCAGGCTATTAGTTTAATCTGATCAGAGTGATTGTGTCTATCTTATTTTTGAACGCTACCTATATTGCCTCAGTGGGCAAGCCCTTCAGAATGTCCTTTCTGGGTGCAGATGTAACATTTCCCACAGGTTAGGAGTGCACCTCCTTCTTTTATCTTCCCCTCTATCTTGTCTAAAGCAATGAAACCCTGGAACATTGAGCAGCCAGTCCGGTCTCTGTCTCAACCAAGCCTCTGTAATAACCTCAGCATCAGAGTCCCATATACTGATCCAGGCTCTAACCTCATCTGCCTTACCTGTAATACTCCTGGCAGTGAAATAAACATACTTCAGCTTGTTCGTGCCATCATGTTCATGTACCTGTGTCTGACTGCCATTCTTTTCTGATTTATTGGTCCTAACATGTACCTGCCATCAATTCATCTACTTGCTGACCTGCTGCTCTGGTTCCCAGCTGCCTGCCAGTCTTTCAATCTTCCAGATAGTTTTCAAGGACAATGCCAAAAGGAAAAGTGATGCACAGTCAAAGTGCATTTAAGAATCCTCCAAAGTAGGACTAACAAACCTTCCTGTGAGGGTGTTTGTTCCTGTTCAGTTTAGGTGCAACCCATCCCTCTTAGACAGGTCACCACTTGCCCAAGAAGCAGTCGCAATTATCCATGAACCTGAAAGCCTGCCCCCAGTACCAGCTCCTTCACCATGCATTCATCTCACCTATCTTTCTCTGACTTAACTCACTAACATGTGGCACTCGTGGCAACCCATAAATTATTACCCTCTAGGTCCTGCCTTTCAGCCTCTTTGCTTACTCCTTGTACACAGTCCGCAGGATCTCATCCCTCTTTCTGCCTATGTCATTGGTACCAATGCGCACAATGGCCTTTGGCTGCTCACCCTCCCGCTTAAGAATTTCTTGCCACCACTCAAAGATGTCCTTGACCTTGATACCAGGGAAGCAACACACAGCCCTGGTGTCTCAAATGTGGCTCCAGAAACTATGCCCCCAACGAATGAGTCTCCAACCACGATCACTCACTTGGATTTGCCTGACTCTGTTCCACAGCAGGGCGGTTTGTACCACGGACCTGGCTACAGCTGATTATATAACTGACCCTGTTTAGTCTTAGATCAGTGTTAACCTTGATGAAGTGGATAGCCAAGCACCTCAGTGGTCTACAGTACAGGAGCATTAAATTCTTAAGCTCACGGATCTGTGAGAGTCAAAGACAAGCACTGAATTTTTCTAACCTAATTTCCAACACCTGGCCCATAGCTCTGCATGGCTTGGATAACACTTGTACATTTAAAAAAAAATGTATGGATGATGTGAGGGTAAGGACATGGAATTTTGTGATGTGGTCATATTCTCTCTTGTTGGAGCTGATTGCAGCTTAGCACTTGTATGGTGCAAATGTTACTTATCCTTTATCAGGCCAAGCCTGATCGTTGTCCAAGTCTCACTGTATTTTCTCATCGTTGACTTCACTGTTGGAAATGTCATGAATTCTGCTGGACACCTGGACAATATTCAATGAACATTCATGTCTCCACTTTGGTTCAAATGAAGACATGGCTTCAACCAGTGCAGGTATCCAGTGAATGCCACTGACTCAATTTTCTATTCCTCTGCTTCACACCACATTCAATCAGAAGTTGCCAGGGTGGAAATGACAGATTGCACTTTCCTTCCTTTTCAAGCTCAGAATCTCTGATCATATTTGTGGTAAATCCTGAATGAGGTTACGAGAAGTGTGGGCATGACGAAAAGTAAACTGAGCCCCAGTGTGCATGTGTTTGACAGCACTGTCATCCAGATGTTGCATTACTTTGCTGATGATTGAGAATACATTGAGGTCATAATTGGTCAGGACAATTTGTCTGCCGATTGCGTGATAGGTCATCTTTCTCTGAAATGTGAGTGTTGCAAGTGTTTAAAAATGTACTGGAAAACATTTACTGTTGGTGTGGTGACCTTGGGGCACATTGTTCCAATACAGTTTGTGGGATGCTGCCAGGTGCCATGGCATTTGCAGTATCCAGAACATTCAGTCTTGTCATTGCGTGAAATAACTTGAATTGCGTGTAAGTTAAGATCTGTGATGCCTCCTCAGGATGAGGGCAAGAAGATCATCCAGACTGATGCTATGAATGGTTTCATCTGCTCCTCCATCTTTTGTTCGTAACATCTTGTAATAACTGCCATGTAGCCTGATGAGAAACTAAAGCTCATCTTGATTCATTTGCATTCGAAGGTGCCTATTTTTCCCAAACAAAAGGACCCATCACTGAGCGGGAAGTATGGAGAATGTTATAGACATCAGTGGTGAGATAATGCTGGATCTTGACCAGCAAAACCATTGTTGTGTTGGTGAAATGCAAACAAAAATCTATATGATGGAAACTTTATTGTCAGCTAATCCCTTTATTGTCAGCTAATCCCTGAATTTTTCTAACCTCATTTCCAACACCTGGCCCATAGCTCTGCATGGCTTGGATAACACTTGTACATTTAAAAAAAAATGCTTGTCTTTGACTCTCACAGATCCGTGAGCTTAAGAATGACAGATTCTGATGTTGGTAACTGGAAAGCCTCCATTGTTGGAGGACGAGAAGCCGTATCCAATTGAAGCAGCACAGGCTTCTGCGATGACTGTGGAAACCACTGCTTATGCCTTGCTTCAAGCATTGTCAAGGAATGATATTGACTATGCAAAACCGATTGCGAGGTGGCTAACGATGCAACAGAACTATGGTGGTGGATTTCACTCGACGCAGGTAAATGCTTGAGATCACAACAACAGGCATTCAGATATTTCCATGGATCGTGTTACTAACTGGTGGTTGTTGCTGTTTGCAATCAAACTGGACACTGCATTTTCATCTGCAGGTTTGGTGCATTGGCACAAATTCCAGTTCTTCAGTGGTGTTAATCCTTGGTTAAATTCTTACATGCACTTTGCCTGTGCATCACTTTTCCTTTTGGCATTGTCCTTGAAAAGTACCTGTTTCTGCAAACCTTCACTTACTTGTCATAGGATCATTGAGGGACAGCGTAATAGAGTGCTATGGCAATGGAACAGACCCTTCAGCAAATTGTATGTGCCCTCACAAGATGCAAGTCCCGAACTATTCTCATCACATTTCCCAGCACTCGACCCAGAGCCTTGTATGCCTTGGCATCGCAAATGCCCAATCAAAGACTTGTTAAATGTTATCATGGTTTCTGCCTCTACCACCCACACAGTCGGTGCGTTCCACATTCTTACCACAGGTTGGGTGAAAAAACAAGTAAGTTTCCTCAAGAGATAGTAGGAACTTGCCAATGCTGGAGAATCTGAGACAGCAAGGTGTCGAAATGGATGAACACAGCGGGCCGAGCAACATCAGAGAAGCAAGAAAGCTGACGTTTCAGATCGAGACCCTTCTTCAAAACCCGGGGAGGAGAAGGGGATTCTGTAAAAAATAAGGAGAAGTGGGGAGGCAGATAGAAGATGGATAAAGGAGAAGATAGTTGAACTGTCCTGTGCTGTCCACTCACTGTTGCCTGCTCCAGAATCATAGAATCAGAGAATTCTACAGAATTGAACAAGCACTTCATTCCATTGTGTCTGTAACCACTGAAGCCACACTAAGTTGACATTCGGCTCATGTTCTAGCAATAGGCCCATTGCCTTGAATGTTATTTATTTTAAGTGCTGTGCCAACCCTTCTTCTTTGATGTGAAAAGATTATCCACCTCAACTGAAGTCCCAGACAATGAATTCCAAACCGCCAGCACCTTCTGGGTGTCTTTTCATTCCTGAAATTCCTTCTGAGCTTTTAGCTTAAATGTACGTATCTCTTCCTCTACCACCACCGCCCCCCGACCGACCACATTATGGACCTTCTTTTTACCTCGCCCCTACCCACATTAATCCAAACAATTTTTTGAGGACCTCCTTCAACCTTCTCTACTCGAAAGAAAACAATCCAACCTTATCCAGATAAAACAGTGATGCTAGAGACAATGAGAATCCAAGAGAACAAAGTGTGGAGCTGGATGAACACAGCAGGCCAAGCAGCATCTCAGGTGCACAAAAGCTGATGTTTCAGGCCTAGACCCTTAATCAGAGATCAGCAACAGTGATGCTGCCTGGCCTGTAGTGTTCCTCCAGCTCCACACTGTGTGATCTCAGACTCCAGCAGAAGCAGTTATTGCTAACGCACACTTATCCAGACTCTCCCAAGAGTTAAAATGCTTCACCCCGTCAGAACATCCTGATGAATGTCCTCCACACATGCTCAAATGCAAACACCTCCTTTCTATAATGGAGAGACCAGAACTGCACTGAGCACTTCAGCTGGGGCCTAACCAAAGTCCTGTGCAGCTCTTGAGCCATATGCTTTCTGAACTGTCCTTTTAAGCTGCCATTCCATGTTCAGGAATCTGTGGACAAGCACCCCAAGATCACACCATTCCTCTGACCTTCCTAGTGTCCTGGCATTTCTTTGAATGATTCCTTGCCTTGTTAGTTTGTCCAAGTTGCCTTATTGATCAGGGTTAACATTCCATCTACCACTGACCTGCCCATTTGACCAATCTGTAACTTTGGATTCAACTTGCTGTATTTTCCTGGACCCCCCGAGCTTTACCTTCTTTGCCACGCTCCCATTTGGGACCCTGTCCAAGTCTTTGCTGAAATCTATTTTCACTACATCATCTCCCATCTGCACACTCTGTCACCTCTTTGAAAGAATCATCTAAGTTTGTGAGGCGTGACCTCCCTCTGACAAAGCTATGCTGACGATCGCTGATCAGACCCCACTTCTTGAAATGGAAATTACGTCTGCCGTTCAGAATTTTCTCCAATATTTTCCTATCTACTGATGTGATTCTCACCGGTCTGTAATACTCTGCTTTATGTTTGTCACGCATTTTGATAAGTGGAACTATGTTACCTGTTCTCCAGTCTTTTGGTACTTTTGAAAGCTCTGTATGAGGGCAAGTGGAATTTTTTTTCTCATCTCCCTGCGCATCTTGGCATACACCTCATCCAAACCTGGGATTTGTCCAATTTTAAATTCACCAAAACACCTAACATCTCCCCAGTCTCTGTTAATTCTGCTCCGGAATTGTGTGCTCCTTCTCACATGTAAAAGCTGATGTGAAGTTCTCATTTAACACCTGACAATTGCCCTCCAGTTCAAACCATTCATTCGCCTCTTCATCCCGAATGAGACCTGGTTTTCCCTGGGTTTTCTCTTTCCCTCTGAGACACTTGTAGAAGATTGTGAGATTCTCCCTAATCCTAATCTTGGTCACCAGTGTTCTGTTGCCCTGTATTTGTTCTCTGAATTGCTATGACGAGATGCCCCTGCACACTATACATCATCATCATGGTGGTTTCTCGCAGATATGGATGACACTCTCCCACTCTCAGGCTGAATTGATCGCCGGCTGTACAGACCGATGCAGCTACCATCGGCTCTGTCGCACTCGGGGCAGAAGGCAGTCGTGGGAAGGGGTGAGGGAGGTGTTGGTGTGGCTGCATGGCTTCCGCTGCTTCCAAAGGCAAGCCTCGAGGTGTTTGATGCCTTCCCAGGTGCTCTTCAGGCTTTGGACCGTCTTAGGCCGGCGATTCCCAGGTGTCTGTAGGAATGTCGCACTTCACCATTGAGGACTTGAGTTTATCACCGAGTGCTTCCTCTGCATATCTGGGTCTCGCCTGCTGTTTTGAAGCTGGGATGAGAACATGCGGAGAGTCTCGTGTCAGTCATACAGATGAAGTGTCCAGCCCATTGTAGCTGATCGAGGATGGTCAGTGCCTCAGTGCTGGGGATGTTGGCCTGGTTGACGTTAGTGCGTCTACAGGGACTCTTGTTCCCTTGATGACTGTTATACACCTCTGTTTTCCTTTTTATGTGGTCAAAGAACAAAGAAAATTACAGCACAGGGACAGGCCCTTGGGCCCTCCAAGCCTGCGCCAGATCCTATTGAAAGTAGTGTGTTGATGCATTTGTGTAATGATTGTATTTTGTTTGAGCCCTAACATTCAAAGCAGTGTAAGAATGTCTTTGTGCAGCAGGCAAGGTGTCACGAGATTGAGCCTTCATACACTTGCAAGATGTTGAAAATTTGCCATTATTTATTAAAACACTAATAAATTTCCATGATCAACATTTCTGTTACGCCTGAATGATTATCCCGTGGCATGTAAAATCAGAAAGATACGATGAAATGAGACTGGGTCATGCCCTAGTCTTGCGGACTTGGGTCAGTATGCAGGGAGAATGTTTGCATTTCATGTATGTGGAAGTACTGAAATATTTCCATGAATCTAAAAGTCACTTTTCCCTTCATTGAAGGACACAATCATTGCCTTGGAAGCTTCATCACGATACGACATTGCATTTCTGAAGAGGGAAGAAGAAATCAACATGCAAATTCAATTCCATGGTTTTGGAAGTCCCATTGAGAACACGATTCATTTGTGCCGGCATAATGCTCTGACCGAGAAAGAATTGAAGGTGAGTTTGTAGTTTGGAAGATCGCAGCAATTTATGCATCAACTTCTTCATCAATAATGTTCCATTGCTTTCAAACTGCATTTTCCACTCTGCAAGTTAATAACTGTTGGAACAAGCAACAATATCGGTAGATGGTCTATGGGGAATGCAATGTTACAAAACCCAATCCATTCAACAACATATTTCAGATATGTCAACAAATTAAATATTCCAGCACAGGATAAAACAAGGAAGATGAGAATGAGGAGGCAATAGCTCTGATGACAAAAGAACACCAACTTAGCTTTAACCATTTGAGCAAAAAAGCAGGCACACAAACAAATAATCGTCTGAAAATGCACATATGCAACGGAGGCTACAGGGGGACTAAGAATGCCGAAATGTTGTCATGCATATTGCTGAAAGGGTGATTGAAACAGAATCTGTGGTAAATTTGAAGAAATACAGATAATGCATCTCAGGATGTTGGAGAAAGAACATTATGGACTGAGGCAAATTGTATTGCCCTTTTCAGGAGTTATTCGGGTCACAATGAATTCAAATACTTTCTTCCGTGCTGAAAGCTTTAGTTTAGTTGCAGCTGGATCACAATTTCTGTTCCTGGTAGTATTTAGCAAACTGTTAAAAGTGAATGTCACTGCACAGAATTCCAAACATGACTCCAATCAGTTGAGAAAATATCCAAGGGGTATGATGAGTTGTATCCTCTCATGTTGAACAATGCAGCTACAGATACTAGGGATGCACTGATGATAATGTCGCAAAAATCCTTAGATTGGGGAAAATTCTCAGAGGATTGAAAGATTGTGAACATAACACCATGATGAGAAAAATGCTTCGACAAAATAGCAAGCAAGTATTGCCAATTTAGGTCAACCTGGGTAGATGTTCATGCCGGCAATGAAAGATGAAATAACAGGGTACTGAGTGTGCTAAAACATCCTGCAGAGTTAACATCCTTTTATAAAGGGGAAATAATACTTGACAAACTTGCTACAGCGCTTTGAGAAGGAAACAAACATTACTGATGAAGGACCACCAGTTGATGTAGTACATTGAGATTTCAACAAAGCATTTGATAAGGTACAGCTCATAAGGTGTCTCAAAAAAAAAGAGCCCGTGTGTTCAAGGGTAGTATGTTAGGATGGACAGAGGACTGCATCACAAATAGAAGTCGAGAAGTAGCAGCAGGATGGTAACTTATAAGTCGTCTACGGCCACAGAGTGAATGCTGCGGAGGCCGTACACCTCATGTTGACTGGGTTGATTTCGGAAATGGCGGAGGGAATCGCCATGCTTAGGAATGTTGGGCGGGATGAGCGACATTCATTGGAGTTTATAAGATTGAAAAAAATCTTATTTTTTCAACATTTAAGATGCTTAAGAGGCTTGATGGTGTATATCGGTAGAGATTACTCCCATTTGTGAAAGATTTCGTGACCAGGGGCCACATTTTTAAATTGGTTGCCTATTAATTTAGGGGAAGAATTACTTCTTTCAGGTTGTAGCAATCTATTGAACACTTCGGCAGCGAAGGTTTTAGAGGTAATGCCATTAATTATATGCTAGGCTGAGATGGCCAGGTTAATTTTTAAATCATGGAACAACGACAATGAGAAAAGGGTAGTCTTTACAGTGGAAGATACTTCAAGGATCCCCTTATTACTAAAGAACACAGGGAGGAATTAAACACATCACTACCACACCATCAGTACCATGAGAGAAGTTGTAGTAGACAATCTAATGGAGTAAAAGCAGATTAGACTCTTTGCCGTGATGGTTTACTTTCTAAGATTCTAAACAATGAGCTTCAGAGTCGGTGTATGCATTGATTGTAATTTCCGAAAAAGGTTTAGATTCGAGAGAAGCATCTGAGGGCTGGAAAAATGCTGATGTGACATCCCTATTTAAAAAGGAGAGAGGCAAAAAGAAGATAACTACAATCGAAACAGCCTAACATCTATTGTTGGAAATATGTGGTGATCAACTATGAAGAAAATAATAACAGGACATTTGGAGAATCAGAATCTAATCAAACAGAATCACCACAGCCTGCTGAAAGAGAAATTATGTCTGGCTAATTTGTTTGGGTTTTTGGAGGAAGTTTTGGAAGGAGAATTAATAGAGGAAAACCAGTAAATGTGTTGTGTTTGGACTTGGAGAAAGCATTTGAGAATGTACTCAAAAGTAATAAGCTCAGAGCTGAGGTTTTGAAGGTAGTATATTGCGATGGTTCAGTATGCTTTGCACGTTCTGGAAGGAGAGATCACATCTCGAGTGAAATGCACCAAATGAATATATATTTTGGGGAAGTTGGTGGCAATGTGGCAAGTCAGCGCAGAGGGTAAGAGGTGCCATTTGCTTGCTTTTTTTTGCCTGATAGTTCGTAAGCAGTTTTTGTTGAGACAGGGTGAATTGAAGCCAGAATCAGGGACCTAGAAGGTGTACCAGGTTCATTGGTTGGTGATAGCTACTGGTTGAAGAATCTATTATCGGTAGCTTTCAGATTGAAAGTAAATCGGAGAAATATTTACAGGCTACAAACTAAAAGACCAGAATGTTTTCAAATCAAATTAAGATCGAAGTAATTGAAATGGAGATGCCAGGCCAGATGATGATTTATACCTACATGACGGGGGAGTGGTCAGGCCCCATACTCCAGCTCAGGGTTGATGAACTGGAATCTCAGTTTCGACCAATCAACAAATCATGTGGGGCAGAGGTACCAGGGAATGCTGTGCTTCAGGAGGCAGTCACACACCTTAGATTAACTAGCTGAAACTTGGTCAGTGGCCAGAGACGTGAGACTGTGACAAAGAACAGGGCAGGTGGAAGGATCCAGGATGTAGTGCAGAAGGAACCTTGGCCTTTGATCTTATCTAATAGCTTTGAGATTCTTTCTTCCTGTGTGGATGAGAGTGCAGGGTATAGGGAAGATGAGTAAACTGACTGTAGCACTGTGGTACAGGGGGACATTGAAGAGGGGATAAAAAGTGAAATGTAGTTATAATCAGAGGTAGTATAGTTAGGGGAATGAACACTGTTCGTTGTGACTAGGATCGAGAGTCTCGTAAGTAGTGTTGCCTGCCTGGTGCCCAGGTTCAGGATATTCCATCTCAGCTACAAAGGAACTTGAAGTGGGAAGAGTAGAAATCCAGCTATTGTGGTCCACACAGGTACCATTGATATGGAAGAAAGAGGAAAGAGGTTCTGCTGAGGGATTATGAGCACTGAGGTGCTGAATGAGAAAGCAGAACCAGAATGGTAATAATCTCTGGATTATTATTTGAGCAATTTGGCACGGTGTGAGCATAATTATAGATGTAAATGCATTGTTCAAATGGTGGCATGGCAGAAATGTGTTTGAATTCATGGGACGTTGGCATCAGTATGGGGAAGGAGGGAGTCGTTCTGGTGTTATAGGCTCGACGAGAATCATTTTGGGACAAGTCTCCTGGCAAAATACAGAGCTCGGTCTTGGGGTAGGGTGTTAAAATGAAAAGTGTGGAGCGGGTGAGCTCAGTTGCATGGAAAATTGTGGAAAGAGTCAGAAGCTGGTAAGTGCTCAGCAAAGTTTCCAGAGCAAGTAATAGGACAAAAAGTATGGAAATGGTCAGGAGTCTCACTTCAGCTGCAGCAGATAAGAAGGGTGGCTGTAAATGCCAGACTGAAGATCTTTTATTGAATTGCAGGGAGTGTATGAAACAAAGTGAATGAGTTTGTGGAGCAGATTGAAATTGACAGATACATCACTCTGGGTATCACAGAGAAGTGGTTGTTAGAACATAGAACATAGAACATAGAACAGTACAGCACAGAACAGGCCCTTCAGCCCACAATGTTGTGCCGACCATTGATCCTCATGTATGCACCCTCAAATTTCTGTGACCATATACATGTCCAGCAGTCTCTTAAATGACCCCAATGACCTTGCTTCCACAACTGCTGCTGGCAACGCATTCCATGCTCTCACAACTCTCTGCGTAAAGAACCTGCCTCTGACATCCCCTCTATACTTTCCACCAACCAGCTTAAAACTATGACCCCTCGTGCTAGCCATTTTTGCCCTGGGAAATAGTCTCTGGCTATTGTTATGGGATAAGTGTTGGGAACGAAATATCCAATGATTCATGTCCGACAGAAAGAACAGGCAAATGGACAGAGATAACCAAGTGTGGAGCTGGATGAGCACAGCAGGCCAAGAAGCATCTCAGGAGCGTAAAAGCTGACGTTTCGTGCCGAGACCCTTCTACTTCTGTGTGTTCGTCCTGCTGTGTTCATCCAGCTCCACACTTTGTTATCTTGGATTCTGAAGCATCTGCAGTTCCCATTATCTCCGATACAAATGGACAGAGATGCCAGGATTGGCTTGTCAGTAAGAAATGAGGTCGCGCTGAAGGAACCACAGCTCTTGTGCTTGTTTATTAATGACTTGGAGGAAAGAGGTGCATGTGCTGTGGCTAAATTTGTAGATGAGTGAAAAAATATTTGGAAAGACAAGGCATGGCACACAAACAGAGATTTACCAGGATGTTACTTGGATCGGAATGTATTGGCTATAAGGAGGGTTTGGTGGAAATGTTGTGTCGTGATAAATGTAATGAGATCAACCATGATCTCACCGAATGATGGAGGAAATTCAATGGGCCAAATGACTTTTTTTGTGAGTCTTCTTGTTTGACAATACATTCATGAAGGTGTTTTATTTTCTCTCTTGGATAAGATGTGAAAATGAAATGTATACGCTTCCTTTTCATCTGGGAATAAATAACTGTTCTGAACGATTACCATTGACTAATAGCAATCTGACAAGCATCACAATGTAAAGAGATTTTTAGCTTCTTTTTAATTGTAAAGGTATTCTTTGGAATTAATTCGGCATATATTATTTACGTCTCAGGAAGTATGTTCATCACTGCATCTCAAAAACTGGTGTGTTGTGTGACAACAGCTTTTTAAAGATCACTTCAATGGTTGTAACACACATTAAATTACACTGTTGGCCAATCTGTCCCTGATTATTTCATTATCTTATGTTTCAAACAGACAAGGAAATATTGGTGATGCAATGAAGAGTTTGATTCTCAAATATAATTGTTGTTATAGCTTCCGCTTGGAAGAAAGACTCACATCAAATTGACTGGTCAAGGAAATGGGACACTGACTGTGAGTACTTTGAATGTTTGAGTTATTCCTAAAATGAAAGTTATGACCTTGATGATTTCTCTTTCATGCAGATATGAAGAGACTCTTTTAAAATATCCTCTAGGTTAGTGGTTCAGGCATAAAAGTGTTATATGTATATTTAAGTATATACATGTACATGCGTAATCTGAAAAGATAATGAGTATAAATCACTTGTTACAAGGTGAGAATGAGTTATCCAGATGGTAAGACCTGCCAATGTTGGTGTCTGAGATAACACATTGTGGAGCTGGAGGAACACAGCAGGGCAGGCAGCATCAGAGGCTCAAGAAAGGTGAGGTTTTGGGTCAGGACCCTTCCTGAGAAATGGAGGGTGGAAGGGAGCTCAGAAACAAATAGTGTGGAGGGGGAGGAGGTGCTGGGGAAGGTAGGTGGGATGGTGATAAGTGAGTACTATCCAGATTGGAACAGATTTCCCCCAGCGGGTATTGAATATGAATTCCAAATCACTCTCAAAATCTTAGTGACTGTTAACATTCATGTTTTTTGTCTGTGTGTTTCAGTAATTGCATGACAGTTTGACTGGTTCGTTGAGAGTGAGGAACCTATGGACTCTCATACACCAAGATGGAATTTAGTTCGAAGAGTGACTTCAAAATGGTAACTTGCTTTTAAAATCTTGACCGTTTTTGCTGTCCAGTTGAATGAATTTAGCTTCATACTGCTTCAATAGGAATTAGTGTTTAGTAGGAACATATTTGTGAAACTTAGAGTTCCGTAAGTTTTAGCATAAACTGGTGCAGCCATTTGGTGCTTGCAAAAAGGGGGCCGTGCCCCGCAGCCCTGGCCCGCTCACGGGGGCCGTGCCCCGCAGCCCTGGCCCGCTCACGGGGGCCGTGCCCCGCAGCCCTGGCCCGCTCACGGGGGCCGTGCCCCGCAGCCCTGGCCCGCTCACGGGGGCTGTGCCCCGCAGCCCTGGCCCGCTCACGGGGGCCGTGCCCCGAAGCCCTGGCCCGCTCATGGGGGCCGTGCCCCGCAGTCCTGGCCCGCTCACGAACGCCCGACCCTCCTCCTCCTCCTCCTTCCACCCCCCCCATCCTCCTCCTCCTTCCAGGCCCTACCCTCCTCCTCCTTCCACCCCCCACCCTCCTCCTCCTTTCCCCCACCCTCGGCCTCCTCCTCCCGCCACCATCCTCCCCTCTCACCCCCACCCTCTTCCACCGCCTCCTTCCCCCCCCCCACCCTCTTCCTCCTTCTTCCTGCCCCACCCTCTTGCTCCTTCTTCCCGCCCCACCCTCTTGCTCCTTCTTCCCTCCCCACCCCCCTCCTCCTTCTTCCCGCCCCACCCTCCTCCTTCCCCCCCAACCCCCCCTCCTTTGACCATACCCTTCCTACTCCTTCCCCCCCACCCTTTCTCCTACTCCTCGTTTCCCCCACCCTCCTGCTCCACCTCCTAATCCCCCCACCCTTCGCCACCCTGTCCTCCTCTCACCACTTGCCCCTTCCGTCCTCACCCGCACACAGCCACTTGCCCCTTCGGTCCTCACCCGCGCACAGCCACTTGCCCCTGCAGTACTTAGCAACTGACAGCGACTTGCCTCCTCTGTCATTACCCGTCCCCAGCTGTCCTGACCCATCTCCCAGCCTCTTGCCCCTGCAGTCTTCACCCGTCCACGGCGACTTGCCCTTTCCATCCTGACTCGCTCACGGCGACTTGCGCCCTCTGTCCTGACGCACTCAGAGCCAGTTGGCTCCCCAGCCCTGACCCGCTCACAGGGACTGACCTCCCCAGCCCTGACCCGCTCACAGGGACTGACCTCCCCAGCCCTGACCCGCTCACAGGGACGGGCCCCCCAGCCCTGTCCCGCTCACAGGGACTGTCCCCCGCACCCCTGACCCGCTGACAGCTATTTGCCACCGCAGCCCTGAACCGCTCACAGGGTCTTGCCCCCGCACCCTGACCCGCTGACAGGGACTGTCCCCAGCAGCCCTGACCCGCTGACAGGGACTTGCCCCCACAGCTCTGACCCGCTGACAGCGACTTGCCCCCGCAGCCATGTCCCGCTGACAGCGACTTGCCTCTGCAGCCCTGTCCCGCTGACAGCGATTTGCCCCCTCAGTCCTGACCGGCTCACAGGTACCGGCCCTGCAGCCCTGTCCCGCAGACAGCGATTTGCCCCCCAGCAGCCCTGTCCCGCTGACAGGGACTGGCTCCCGCAGCCCTGACCCGCTCACAGGGAATGGCCCCCTGCAGTCCAGACCCGCTAACAGTGACTCCCCCCCGCATCCCTGACCCGCTCACACGGACTGGCCCCCCACAGCCCTGTCCCGCTGACTGCGACTTGCCCCTTCAGTCCTGTCCCACTCACAGGGACTGGGCCCCGCACCCCTGACCCGCTCACAGCGACTTGCCCCCGCAGCCCTGTCCCGCTGACAGCGACTTGCCCCCGCTGACAGCGATTTGCCCCTGCAGCCTTGTCCTGCTGACAGCGATTTGCCCCTCAGTCCTGACCGGCTCACAGGGACTGGCCCCCGCAGCCCGGTCCCACTGACAGCGATTTGCCCCCTGCAGTCCTGTCGCGCTCACAGGGACCGGCCCCGGCAGCCCTGGCCCGCTCACAGGGACTGCCCCCTGCAGCCCTGACCCGCTCACAGGGACTGCCCCCCGCAGCCCTGACCCGCTCACAGGGACTGGCCCCCGCAGCCCTGACCCGCTCACAGGGACTGGCCCCCGCAGCCCTGACCCGCTCACAGGGACTGGTCCCCGCAGCCCTGACCCGTTCACAGCGATTTGCCCCCGCAGCCCTGACCCGCTGACGGGGACCTGACCCCGCAGCCCTGACCCGCTGACGGGGACCTGCCCCCGCAGCCCTGACCTGCTGACGGGTCCTGCCCCTGCAGCCCTGGCCCGCTCACGGCGGCCGTCCCCCGCAGCCCTGGCCCGCTCACGGCGGCCGTCCCCCGCAGCCATGGCCCGCTCACGGCGGCCGTCCCCCGCAGCCCTGGCCCGTTCACGGCGGCCGTGCCCCGCAGCCCTGGCCCGCTCACGGGGGCCGTGCCCCGCAGCCCTGGCCCGCTCACGGGGGCCGTGCCCCGCAGCCCTGGCCCGCTAACGGGGGCCGTGCCCCGCAGCCCTGGCCCGCTCACGGGGGCTGTGCCCCGCAGCCCTGGCCCGCTCACGGGGGCCGTGCCCCGCAGCCCTGGCCCGCTAACGGGGGCCGTGCCCCGCAGCCCTGGCCCGCTCACGGGGGCCGTGCCCCGCAGCCCTGGCCCGCTCACGGCGGCCGTGCCCCGCAGCCCTGGCCCGCTCACGGGGGTCGTGCCCCGCAGCCCTGGCCCGCTCAAGGTGGCCGTGCCCCGCAGCCCTGGCCCGCTCACGGGGGCCGTGCCCCGCAGCCCTGGCCCGCTCACGGGGGCCGTGCCCCGCAGCCCTGGCCCGCTCACGGGGGCCGTGTCCCGCAGCCCTGGCCCGCTCACGGGGGCCGTGCCCCGCAGCCCTGGCCCGCTCACGGGGGCCGTGCCCCGCAGCCCTGGCCCGCTCACGGGGGCCGTGCCCCGCAGCCCTGGCCCGCTCACGGGGGCCGTGCCCCGCAGCCCTGGCCCGCTCACGGGGGCCGTGCCCCGCAGCCCTGGCCCGCTAACGGGGGCCGTGCCCCGCAGCCCTGGCCCGCTCACGGGGGCCGTGCCCCGCAGCCCTGGCCCGCTCACGGGGGCCGTGCCCCGCAGCCCTGGCCCGCTCACGGGGGCCGTGCCCCGCAGCCCTGGCCCGCTCAAGGTGGCCGTGCCCCGCAGCCCTGGCCCGCTCACGGGGGCCGTGCCCCGCAGCCCTGGCCCGCTCACGGGGGCCGTGCCCCGCAGCCCTGGCCCGCTCACGGGGGCCGTGCCCCGCAGCCCTGGCCCGCTCACGGGGGCCGTGCCCCGCAGCCCTGGCCCGCTCACGGGGGCCGTGCCCCGCAGCCCTGGCCCGCTCACGGGGGCCGTGCCCCGCAGCCCTGGCCCGCTCACGGGGGCCGTGCCCCGCAGCCCTGGCCCGCTCACGGGGGCCGTGCCCCGCAGCCCTGGCCCGCTCACGGGGGCCGTGCCCCGCAGCCCTGGCCCGCTCACGGGGGCCGTGCCCCGCAGCCCTGTCCCGCTCACGAACGCCCGACCCTCCTCCTCCTCCTCCCAGCCCCTATCCTCCTCCTCCTTCCACCCCCTATCCTCCTCCTCCGTCCAGCCCCTACCCTCCGCCTCCGTCCAGCCCCCACCCTCCGCCTCCTTCCAGGCCCTACCCTCCTCCTCCTTCCACCCCCCACCCTCCTCCTCCTTTCCCCCACCCTCGGCCTCCTCCTCCCGCCACCATCCTCCCCTCTCACCCCCACCCTCTTCCACCCCCTCCTTCCCCCCCCCACCCTCTTCCTCCTTCTTCCTGCCCCACCCTCTTGCTCCTTCTTCCCGCCCCACCCCCCTCCTCCTCCTTCCCGCCCCACCCTCCTCCTTCCTCCCCAACCCCCCATCGTTTGACCATTCCCTTCCTACTCCTTCCCCCCCACCCTTTCTCCTACTCCTCGATTCCCCCACCCTCCTGCTCCACCTCCTAATCCCCCCACCCTCCGCCACCCCGTCCTCCTCTCAGCCACTTGCCCCTTCCGTCCTCACCCGCACACAGCCACTTGCCCCTTCGGTCCTCACCCGCGCACAGCCACTTGCCCCTGCAGTACTTAGCAACTGACAGCGACTTGCCTCCTCTGTCATTACCCGTCCCCAGCTGTCCTGACCCATCTCCCAGCCTCTTGCCCCTGCAGTCTTCACCCGTCCACGGCGACTTGCCCTTTCCATCCTGACTCGCTCACGGCGACTTGCGCCCTCTGTCCTGACGCACTCAGAGCCAGTTGCCTCCCCAGCCCTGACCCGCTCACAGGGACTGACCTCCCCAGCCCTGACCCGCTCACAGGGACTGACCTCCCCAGCCCTGACCCGCTCACAGGGACTGGCCGCCCCAGCCCTGACCCGCTCACAGGGACTGGCCCCCAGGCCTGTCCTGCTCACAGGGACTGTCCCCCGCACCCCTGACCCGCTGACAGCTATTTGCCACCGCAGCCCTGAACCGCTCACAGGGTCTTGCCCCCGCACCCTGACCCCCTGACCCGCTGACAGGGACTGTCCCCAGCAGCCCTGACCCGCTGACAGGGACTTGCCCCCACAGCTCTGACCCGCTGACAGCGACTTGCCCCCGCAGCCATGTCCCGCTGACAGCGACTTGCCTCTGCAGCCCTGTCCCGCTGACAGCGATTTGCCCCCTCAGCCCTGACCGGCTCACAGGTACCGGTCCCGCAGCCCTGTCCCGCTGACAGCGATTTGCCCCCCGCAGCCCTGTCCCACTGACAGGGACTGGCCCTCGCAGCCCTGTCCCGCTCACAGGGAATGGCCCCCGCAGCCCTGTCCCGCTGACAGCGACTTGCCCCCGCAGCCCTGTCCCGCCGACAGCGATTTGCCCCCGCAGCCCTGTCCCGCCGACAGCGATTTGCCCCCTTAGTCCTGACCGGCTTACAGATACTGGCCCCCGCAGCCCTGTCCCGCCGACAGCGATTTGCCCCTCCTTCCTGATCTGCTCACAGGCTCTTGTCCCCTCCGTCGTAACCCGCTCACAACGACTTGTCCCCTCTGTCCTGTCCCGCTCACAGCGTCTTGCCTCCCATTCCTCTTGCACAGGTCACCCCTTGCTCAGAAACGGCCCCAATTACCCATGAGCCGGAAACCCTGCCCCCTGTGCCAGCTCCTTAACCATGCATTCATCTCACCTATCTTTCTATGACAACTCTCTAACATGTGGCACTCGTGGCAACCCATAAATTATTACCCTCTGGGTCCTGCCTTTCAGCCTTTTTGCTAACTCCTTGTCCGTAGTCCGCAGAATGTCTTCCCTCTTTCTGCCTATGTCATTGGTACCAACGTGCACGGTGGCGTTTGGCTGCTCACCCTCCACCTTAAGAATTTGTTGCAACCACTCAGAGATGTCCTTGACCTTGGCACCAGGGAAGCAACACACAGCCCTGGTGTCTCAAATGTGGCGACAGAATCTATGCCCCCAATGAATGAGTCTCCAACCACGCTCGCTCACTTGGATTTGCCTGACCCTGTCCCACAGCAGGGTGGTTTGTACCATGGACCTGGCTACTGCTGGTTATATAACTGACCCAGGTTATTTTTCGATCAGTGTTAACCTTGGTTTAGTGGATAGCCAAGCACCTCAGTAGTCTACAATACAGGAGAAATACATTCTTAAGCTCACGGATTCTGTGACAGTCAAGGACAAGCACTGAATTGTTCTAACCTGATTTCCAACACCTGGCCCGTAGCCTTGCATGGCTTGCATAGCACTTGCACATTTAAAAAAAAATAAATGTAAGGATGATGTGAGTGTAAGGACATGGAATTTTTTTGATATGGTCATATTCTCTCTTGTTGGAGCTGATTGCTGCTTAGCACTTGTATGGTGCAAATGTAACTTATCCTTTATCAGGCCAAGCCTGATCGTTGTCCAAGTCTCACTGTATTTTCTCATCGTTGACTTCACTGTTGGGTCTAACCAACATTTTGTACATACCCTGCCTATTCTGAAACTCTGTCACTTAATATTAAGTCTAATAAAGACAAGTATCCAATGTGCCTTCCAAACCACTTCAACGACCTCGTCCATCACGTTGGGGGATCAACAGACATACACATCAAGATCCTGAGATCCCTCTGATCATTGGTGCTTGTGAGGTCCCTATGATTCATCATGGGCTCCAAAATCTGTTTGTGCTGTGTCACCTAATCCTTATCCCATTTGTCCTTACATGAAATAATGTTCTCAAACGCTGCTCAAAAATTCTTCCCAATCCTACTTTTTGCAATCATGATACAAGTGAGCATAAAACTTGGAACACGACAGCAACAGGAATGTGCCCTTTGGCCCACCGTGTTGGGCCAAACATGACAAGAAATGAAATCATCCCTTCTGCCTGTCCTTGATCCATAGTCCTCCATTCCTTGCATATTCGTGCACTTAACTAAAAGACCCTTTTAAATGCTTTCATCGTATCTGCATCCACTACCACCCCGGGCAATGTATTCCACACTTTTAACATGCTCAGTGTGAAATATTTGCCCCTCACATCTCTTCTGAACTTCCCCCCCTCTCAGCTTAAATGCATGCCCCCGAATAGTGGACACTTCAACTCCGGGGGAGAAATTTTCTGACCGTTAGCTGTATTTATGTATCTCCTAATTTTATAGACTTCTATCAAGCCTGCCCTCAGCTTCTACTGCCCCAGAGAAAACGAAGAGTTTTTCCAGCTCCTCCTTCTCGTTCATACCCTCTATTCCAGTCAGCATGCTGGTAAATCTCTTCTGCACCCTGTCCAAAGCCTGCACGTCCTTAGTGTAATGTGGTGGCCAGAATTGAATGCAATACTCTGTGTGGTCTCAACAAAGTCTTGTAAAGCTGCAATGTGACATCCTGACTCTTGCACTGAGTTTCCCTCAGCATAAAGGCAAGCATGCGATATGCCTTCTTGACCACCCTATCTACTTGTGTGGCTACTGTCAGGGAGTTATGGTCTAGGACCCCAAGATCCCTCTGGACATCACTGCTGTTTGGGGTCCTGCCATTAACTGTGTATCCCTTTCCTTAACACTTGGTCTCCTAAAATGCAACACCTCATGCCTGCCCAGATTAAATTCCATCGGCCATTTCTCCGCCCGAGTTTGCAATTGGTCTGTATCTTGCTGTGTCCTTTGACAGCCTTCCATGCTGTCCACAAGTCCATTGGTCCTTATATCATCTGCAAACTTACTAATCCCCCGTCTACATTTGCCACCAAGTCATTTACATATATCACAAACAGCAGAAGTCACATCGATGCGGAACACCACTCGTCACTGAGCTGCAGCCAGAAAAACAGCTTTCCACCACTGAGACGGCAAGTACTGTAGATGCTGGAATCAGAGTTAACCAAGTGTGGAGCTGGAGGAACGCAGCAGGTCAGGCAGCATCAGAGGAACAGGAAAGCTGACATTGTTGATGCTGCCTGGCCTGCTGTATTCCTCCAGCCCTACACTGTGTTATCTTTGTTAGCCTTCCACCGCTACCGTCTGCCTTATACGGGCAGGCCAAGTCACCATGGATCTCATGGATCCTAATCTTCTGGATGAGCATACCATGAGGAACCTTGTTGAAAACGTTCGTAAAATCCATGTATATGTTATCAACTGTTCTACCCGAATTGATCACCCTTGTCACCTCCGTGAAAACTTCAACTGACTTGGTAAGACATAACCTGCCCCGCATAATGCCATGCTGGCTGTCCCTTATTAGCCCATACTTTTGAGACATGAGACACTCACCAGTCTGTAGTTTCCTGGAAAGTCCCTGTTTTCCTGCTTGAACAGAGGAACGACTTTATCCACTCACCAGTCTCCGCAACCCCTCCGGTGCCTGGCAAGGATATCAGATCCTATTGAAAGTAGTGTGTTGATGCATTTGTGTCATGATTGTGTTTTGTTTGAGCCCTAACATTCAAAGCAGTGTAAGAATGTCTTTGCGCAGCAGGCGAGGTGTGATGAGACTGAGCCTTCATACAATTGCAAGATGTTGAAAATTTGCCATTATTTATGAAAACAGTGATAAATTTCCATGATCAACATTTCTGTTACACTGCAATGATTATCCCATGGCGTGTAAAATCAGAAAGATACGATGAAATGAGACTGGGTCATATGCAGGGAGAATGTTTGCCTTTCATGTCTATAGAAGTAGTGAAATATTTCCATGAATCTAAAAGTCACTTTTCCGTTCATTGAAGGACACAATCATCGCCTTGGAAGCTTCATCACGATACTACTTTGCATTTCTGAAGAGGGAAGAAGAAATCAATGTGCAAATTCAATTCCATGGTTTTGGAAGTCCCATTGAGAACACGATTCATTTGCGCCGGCATAATGCTCTGACCGAGAAAGAATTGAAGGTGAGTTTGTAGTTTAGAAGATCGCAGCAATTTATGCATCAACTTCTTCATCGGTAACGTTCCATTGCTTTCAAACTGCATTTTCCACTCTGCGAGATAATAACTGTTAGAACAAGCAACAGCATCGGTAGATGGTCTATGGGGAATGCAATGTTACAAAACCCGATCCATTCAACAACATATTTCAGATATGTCAACAAATTAAATATTCCAGCACAGGATAAAACAAGGAAGATGAGAGTGAGGAGGCAATAGTTCTGATGACAAAAGAACAGAAATTTACCTTTCTCCATTTGAGCAAAAAAGCAGGCACACAAATAAATAATCATCCAACAATGCACGTGTGCAACGGAGGCTACAGGGGGACTAAAAATGCCGAATTGTTATCATGCGTATTGCTGAAAGGGTGAGTGAAACCGATTCTGTGGTAAATTTGAAGAAATACAGATGATGCATCTCAGGATGTTGGAGAAAGAACATTTATGGACTGAGGCAAATCGTATTGCCCTTTTCAGGAGTTAAGAGGTTCATATTGAATTGAAACACTTCCTTGTGTGCTGAAAGCTTTAGTTTAGTTGCAGCTGGATCGCAATTTCTGTTCCTGGTAGTATTTAGCAAACTGTTAACAGTGAATGCCACTGCACAGAATTCCAAACATAACTCCAATCAGGACAGAAAATATCCAAGGGGTATGATGAGTTGTATCGTCTCATGTTTAGCAACGCAGCTCCAGATACAATGGAGGCACTGATGATAATGTGCCAAGAATCCTTAGATTGGGGAAAATTCTCAGAGGATTGAAAGATCGTGAACATAACACCATTATTACAAAGATACTTGGACAAAATAGTAAGCAAGTATTGCCAATTTAGGTCAACCTGGGTAGATGTTCATGCCGGCAATGAAAGATGAAATAACAGGGTACTGAGTGTGCTATAACATCCTACAGAGTTAACATCCTTTCATAAAGGGGAAATAATACTTGACAAACTTGCTACAGTGCTTTGAGAAGGAAACAAACATTACTGACGAAGGACCACCAGTTGATGTAGGACATTGAGATTTCAACAAAGCATTTGATAAGGTCCAGCTCACAAGGTGTCTCAAAAGAAAAGAGCCCGTGTGTTCAAGGGTAGTATGTTCGGATGGACGGAGGACTGCATCGTAAATAGAAGTAGAGTCGTAGCAGCAGGATGGTAACTTACAAGTCATGTACGGCCACAGAGCGAGTGCTGCGGAGGCCGAACACCTCATGTTGACTGGGTTGATTTCAGAAATGGCAGAGGGGATTGCTATGCTTAGGAAAGTTGGGCTACGTTCATTGGAGTTTATAAGATTGAAAAAAAACTTATTTTTTCGACATTTAAGATTCTTAAGAGGCTTGATAGTGTATATCGGTAGAGATTACTCCCATTTGTGAAAGATTTTGCGACCAGAGGCCACATTTTCAAATTGGTTGCCTATTAATTCAGGGAAGAATTACTTCTTTCAGGTTGTAGCAATTTATTGAACACTTCAACCAAGAGTTCAGGCAGACCCTCTAATAAGAGACACTTCCTCTGTATTAATTCTCTAGATTTGACAGAAGATCGGCCCTGTGAGAGGGTCAGTACCGAGGTATTGAAGCTTTGTCAGAAGGCGAATAATGAGTGCGGGCACTGAAGAAGTGCCTCATTGACAGGGGTTCAGTCCTGACCCCTGTGAGAGTTCATCATTGTCAGATGGTCAAAACTGAGACAATGGTTCCTTGTAAAAGGATCAGCACGAAAGATCTGCCACACATCTTTAGTGTCAGTATTGAGGAAATGCAGCAATATGAGTGGGTCCGAACTGTGGGAGTGCATTCTTGTCAGAAGGTCAAGACTGAGGCAGCACCTCATTCTAAGGTGAGGCAATGCCATACAAATAGAAGGTCAGTCCTGAGATATTGCTACTGTGAGAGGGTCAGAAATAAAGGTGCCGCCTTGCCAGATGGTCAGAACTGAGGGATTGAAGCATTGTCAGAGCTTCAATACTGAGGCCTTGCTTCGTTGTCAAAGGGTCAAATCTGTGGGAGTGCGACATTGTCAGAGGATCAATGCTGAGGCAGTGCCTCATAATAATGGTGTGTTTTTGATGACAGCGTGCATCGAAGTGGTTCTTTTGTGATTCTATCAAGTGCAGTTAAAGGAATGCTTGCCAATTTTCTGAAAGATGAACATTTATTGAGGAAATAAAAGATGGAGAAAGAGTAATTAAAAAGAATAACAAGTAGAGAGTAAAAAAGAATAAGCCTCATGTTCTTGTGGCCATGAGAGACCCCTCGATCAATGGCTGTCCTGGAGGCTGAGGTTGTTGCTGGCACCGTTCGCGGTCTCATTCCGAGATGACGTCCAGTGCCGAGGAACAAAATGCTCCCTCTGCTCCGGTGTAACAAACGACTTGGCAAAGAAAAAAACCAGTTACAGAAATAAAATTAACTGTAAAACAGGAATGCTGACAGGACTCATTCAAAGTCAACCATTTCTCAAATATCAAGAAATGTTACCCTTCAGCCCATCCTATTCATGGGGTTGGAACTGCTAGTACCACACGAATGCAGCATCACGACTGAGGCAATGCAGCACTGTGCGAGGGTCAGTATTAAGGGTCAGTTTTGAGGCAGTGCCTTGATGTTATGGAGTCAGAACATTATTGCCACATGTTCAATACAGACAGTGTGTTGACCCTCTGTCAATGCTTCAATGCCTCAGTGCCTACCCTCTGATAATGAATCACTCCAACAGTTCTGACCCTATCTTGCAAGACCTCAGTATGACCTTTCTGACCCTATTACAGTGGGCCACTGCTGCAGTATTGACCATCTGATAATGATGCAATACCTCAGTTCTGACCCTCTGACAGTTATGCAACACCTCAGTCCGCACCCTTTCATCATTCGGCACTTGCTCAATTATGAGCCCTTTGTGAGTTAGTTGTGAGACAAGACTTCATTGCTGCAGTGTCAGTGCTGAGAGCGGGCCTTTTTATTAGCTCATCAGTACCTTAGGTACTGGCTAATTGTCAGCAGGTCAGTTCTGAGGCAGCGTCTCTTTGCCCGAACCCTGACTCTAAACCCAGCCTCAGCCCTAAACCCATACAAATGCTCGCCTCAGGCTAACCCTCACCTCAGCATTAACCCTAACCCTAACCCTATCCTCAGCGTAAACCCTCCCTACCCTCAGCCCTAATGCTGATCCTCAGACCGAACATCTAGTCTCAGCCCCAAAGTGAGCCTCAGTCCTACCACTAGCTATGGCCTCAGCCCTAAAATGAACCGTAACACACAGCCCCAATTAACGCTTAGCCTCAACCCCAACCCTCGCCTAAGCTCCAAGTCTAACCTCAGCCCTAACCTAACCCCCAATACTTGCCTGCCAGAGAGTTAGTACTGAGGAAGTGCTTTAGTTTCAGAGATTTAGTCCTGAGAATGCGCTTCGTTTTCAGAGTGACCATCTGAAACAGCGTCTCATTGAAATGGGGTCAGAATTGCTGGAATGCTACATGGAATGGTGACAGATTGTAGGACTGTCGGTGGGTCAGATCTGAGGTAGTGCATCAACGGTGGATGGTCAGTCTTGAGGGAGTTCAGAGGATCAACGAAGAGGGAATGCCTCGATGCAATCGCGACAGAACTGAGAGAGGGCCACAGGATTAGAGATATGCCACATGATTCGAGATGGTAGGAAGTGCCTCATTGTCAGCAGGTCCGTTTTGTGGCCGGTCGCCATAGCTGGAGAGTCAGTTCTGAGGCAGTGCGTCTTTGTCAGAGGGTCTGTACTGAAGCATTGCCTCGTTATTCGAGAGGGTTTGGTGTGAGGCAGTATCTGATTGGTGCAAGGTCAGCCCTAAGGGAGTGCCTCTTTGTCAGAGGGTCAGTACTGAGTTAGCGACTCATTGTGAGGAGTTCAGAATTGAGGGACTGCCACGTGATGAGAGGGTCAAAACGGAGGTAGTGTGGCTGTATCTGACAGTCCGAAGGGAGTGGCATTGTTAGAAGGTCAGTTCTGAGAAACTGCCTCCGTGTAATGGCATCAGCATTGAAGCCAACCACGTGACGAGCCGATAAAAACAAAGTTATTGCGGTAGCATCAGAGGGCCAGATCTGTAGGAGTGCATTATTTTCAGAGGTGAATACTGAGGCACAGCCTCAGTGTAAGGGGGTCAAAATTAAGGGAGTGCCACACAATTACAGGGCAGTCCGGAAGTATTACAGCACTGTGTGCGGCGCAGAATCGATGGAGTGCATCATTGTTATACAGCCACAAGTGAGGCAGCGCCTCATTGTAATGGATCAGAATAGGGTCAGCACTGAGAGTCAGTACAGAGGTAGTGCAGAACTGTGGAGGTGTCAGAACTGAGGGAGAGCACCATTGTCAGCTGGTCAAAAGTGCACCATTGTCGTAAGATCAGAACTGTGGGTGTGCAGCACAATGAGAGGGTCAATATAGAGGAAGTGACTCTTTGTCAGTGTTAATACTGAAGTATGACCTCATCTTGAGGGGATCAGGCTTCAGAGAATGCATTGTTGTCAGAGGGTCGGCACTGCAGCAGGGCTATGTTGTAAGGGGGTCAGAATTGAAGGAGTGCCACCCGTTTTAGAAGGTCAGTACAGAGGTAATCTAGCACTGTCAGAGGTAAGTCCTGATGGAGTGCCTCATTGTCATTGGATCAGTTTTCAGGCAGTACCTCTTTGGCAGAGCGTCAGTACTGACGCAATGCCTGATTGTAATGGGATCAGAATTCAAGGAGTGCCACTGCCTCACTGAGGTACTGCAGCTCGATCAGAGGGTCAGTGGCCTATTGTCAGAGGGTCTGTTTGAGCCAGTGCCTACTTGGCAGAGTGTCAGCAATTAGGGAGTTTGCCTTTATCAGAGGGTCAGAACTAGAGACTGCATTTGTAGCAGAGTGTCAATACTCAGCCTTGTCCGCCCAAGTCCAACACCAGCACCTCCACATCATCCGCCCACCCTGAGGACTGACCCTCCACCAATGAGCTACTGCCTCACACTGGACTGACCAACAATGAGACACTATCCCTCCAGACCCCCTGACAAAGAAGCAGTGCCTCAGTACTGACCGTCAGGCAAGGAAGGCTCTCTGTCAGTACTGACCCTCTCACAAGGAGACACTGCCTCAGATCATGACCCTCTGACAATAATGCACGCCCACAGTTCAGATTCTATGACGCTGTTGCAGTACCTCAGTACTGAGTCTCTGTTAGTGTGGCACTGCTTCAATTCTGACCCTTCTATAATGAGACACTGCCTCAGTATCGACAGTCTGACAATAGTTCACTCACACTATTCTGATGCTCTGACAGTGCTGCTATACCTCAGTACTCACTAATTAACAATGAGGGTTAGCGTGAGAGGGTGGCGAGGGTTAGGGTTTGGGTTAGGACCAAGGCTAGGGGTTAGGTGTGAGGATTGGACGAGGTTTTGGATGAGGGTAGAGTTAGGGTGAGGGATGAGACTTGTGTTAGGGTCACTAATGAGGTTAAGTTTGGAGTTCGGGGTAGGGCTCGGGAGAGGTTTTGGGTTAAGGCTGAGGTTAGGCTTAGGGCTGAGTCTATGGTTAGGGTTAGAGCTCAGACCACATTTAGGTTTTGGGCTGAGGCTTCTGCTTAGGTTGAGGGTAAGTGTTAGGCCTGAGGCTAGGCTTAGGCCTGAAGCCGCGGTTAGGTTTGGGGTTGGACTGATTAGACCCACTCTGACCCATTACAATGAGGTACTACCACAGAACTGACTCTCTGTCGATAAAGAACATGAGATGTTGTCAGCTTGTCCAATCAGAGGTCCAATATTAAGGAAATAGTGCACTGTTGGAGGGTTGATAAATACAATATAATATAAAGGGAGTGCTGCACTGTCAGAGCGTTAATGACGTGGGAGTGCTGAAATAGCGCAGAATCAGACCTGAGAGAGTGCTGCACGTTCAGAGAGTTAGTACTGAGGGAGTGCTACAATGTCAGAGGATTGATATCAAGAGGCACCGCCGAAGGATCAGTAGCGCAGCACTGTCCGTAGGCCAATATTGAGAGAGTTCTGCTGCGTCAGTGGGGGTCGACATTACAGAATTGCAACACTATCAGTGCATGGATGTCAGACGGTCAGTTCTGAGGGAGGGCTACGCTGTTGGAGGGTCAATATTGAGTGTGTGCGCGACACTCAGATGATCACTTTGTTGCAGCTCTGCACTGTAACGGAGTGCCACACTGGCAGCGGGTCAATATTAAGGGAGTGCTGCACTGTCAGAGGGTTAAAGATGAGGGAGGGCTTCTCTTTGTGGGGGTGGGTATGAAAGAGAACCTCCCGTTCGGGGATCAATATTAATGTTGTAGAGTCAGTAGAGAGGCAGTGCTGCACTGTGGAGGGTCAATAAGAAGCATGTAGCTCCACTGGCAAGGTGCCAATGATGACAGAATGCTGCACTGCCAGAGGATCAGCAATGAGGGAAAACTGTATTGTCAGAGTGTCTTCGTCAAGAAAGTGCCACTCTGTCGGAAGGCCAACATGAAGGGAGTGCTGCACTGTCACAGGATCAATATTAGGGGTGTGCTGCACTAACAGAGGGTCAGTGTTGATTGAATGCTTGACTGTTGCAGAGCCAGGACTGAGGGGATCCTGCATCGTTCCGGTGTCATCATTGAGGGAGTGCTGCACTGTTGAAGGGCCGATAGTAAGGGAGTGTGACACTGTCAGAGTGTCATTACCAAAGGTGGGCGACAGTATCAAAGGGTGAGTAATGAGGGAATGCTGCGCTGTCGGAGGGTCAGCACTGAGGTGGGCTGTACTGTCAGATCGTCAATATAACTAATAATGTCAGGGGAGTGCTGCATTGTGAGTTGGTCCATATTAAGGGAACGCTGAAACTGTCAGTGATGCTCAGGGTGTGCAACACTGTCAGAGGGAGTGATGTACTCTGAGTGTCAGCACGGAGGCTGACCTTCACTGTAATTGTGTCAGAATTAAAAGACCGGTCAGAGGATATAAACTGAGGCATCTCAGAGCCATCAGAAGGTCGAAACTGAGGTGTTTCAGATCAATTTGAGGGTGCCTCATTTTAATGTGGTCAGACTTGAGCAAGTGCTTCATTGTCAGAGGCTCAGAACCAAGTGAGTGCTTCGTTATCAGACACTGTCCTAAAGAGGGCCTTGTTGTTCTAGGCTGTGTTGTAAGGCAATTCCTCATTGCTGCAGGATCAGCCTTGAGAGTGTGCCAATCTGGAAGGAGTGCCTAAAAACTGAGGGAGTGCTACACAATTAGAGATTCAGCGCTGAGTAAGTGCCTCATTGTCACAGAGTTAGTTCTGAGGCAGGGTCACATTGCCTTAGGGTCAATTCTGAGGGTGTATTAGGAGCAGACTGTAAATACTGAGTCAGTACCTCAGTGCATTGGATTCAGAGTTGATGGAGTACAAGATGATTAGAAGTTCAGTCCTGAAGTATCGCAGCTCTGTCAGAGGGTCAGAACTGAGGGGGCAGTGCTTTACTGTCAGCGGATCAGTTCTGAGGCAGTACCTCATTGCTGGAGGGTCAGATGTGGACGAGTGTCACATTGTCAGAAGGCCAGTTCTGAATAAGTGACTTTTTGTCAGAAGGCCAATACTCAGTCAGTGGCTCATTTTGAGCAGATCAGAATTGAGGGTTTGCAACACTTGTCGAGATTCAGTCTGGAGACATTACTGCTACACGCCTGAATTGAGGGAGTGCTGCAAGATTGGAGGGTGAAAATAAACCCGAAAACAGTGACCCCTTTCAATAACCTGTAAAACACAGGGATGACTGTAAATAATCCCTGAAACGCAGAGGCCTTTGTAGGAGTGCCTCAGTGTAATGTTTTCAGAATTGAGGGAGTGCCACGTGATTACAGATTCACTGCTGATGGAGTAGCTCATTGTCACAGGGTCAGTTCTGAGGCAGGGCTGCTTTGCTGGAGGGTCACTTCTGAGTGAGTGTACTGGTATCAGCCCCATGTTGTAGGGACTGTACTTTTCCAGGAAGACAGTTAGAATAATCTTTAATTATAAACTAATCTGAAATACTGTTTGACTTGTTAAGGTTACAATACACCCTGAGTCACCTACAGAATACGCACTTGCTCTCCCTGTCTCTCTCGGTAAGCAAAGGTAGTTTCTTTCAGACTACTCTCAGAAATAAAGTGCTGCGCTGCTGGTCAGTATTGAAGGAATGCTCCATTGTTGGAGGATCAGTACTGAGGGAGTGCTGGCCTGTCACAGGGCCAAGATTATGGGTGTGCTGTGCTTTCAGAAGGTCACAAGCAAACAAGCACTGCCAGACATAAAAAACAAAAGAACTGCGGATGCTGTAAGTCGGGAACAAAAAGCAAGTTGCCGGAAAATCTCAGCAGGCCTGGCAGCATCTGTGCAGGAGAAAACAGATTCAACGTTTCGAGTCCATTGACCCTTCCTCAGAACTGGGGATCTTCCTCAGAACAGTTCTGAGGAAGGGTCACTGGACCCGAAATGTCAGCTCTGTTTTTGCCTCCACAGATGCTGCCAGACCTGCTGAGCTTTTCCAGCACTGCCAGACAACTGACGCTCTGATTGTGAAACACTCCCTCAGTACTGACCCTCCAACACTGCGTACTCTCTGATGACTGATTCTCTGACGGTGCATCTCTGCCACAGTATTAACCCTCCGTCATACTGGTATTCTCTCAGCAATAACACTCTGAGAATGCCATGCTCCCTTACCATTGACATTCTGGCCGTGGGACACCACTTCAAATTTAACCCTTCAGCAGTGCAGCACACACTCATCATTGCCTCTCTGATATTGCAGTGCTGCCTTCATACTGACCCTTTCACAGTGCAGGACACACTAATATTGAACATCTTCAAGTGCCGCTCTCCCTCAGTGCTGACCCCCCTCTCATTTCTGACCCATTCAGTGTAGCATACCCTTTATTCTGAACCCCTCAGTGCAGCACTCCCTCAACGCTGACCTGCTTCAGTCCTGACCCCCTTCAGTCCTGATCCCCCTCAGAACAGCACTCCCGCAGTGCTGACCCCACACTGTGCTGCACTCCCTCAGAGCTCACCCACTTATCGCTGACGACCCCCTCACTTCAGCACTCCCTGATCACCTGGTCGTGCATCACTCCCTTTCTCCGACCCCTCGGACGGTGCAGCACTACGTCAGCGCTGACCCGCCAACAAGATAATGTCAGAGAGATGTTCTCCCATCACATTGACCCTCTGAGACTGGAGCATTTACTAATGTTGGCCCTCTCACAGTGAAGCTCTCCGTTTAGTCCCTCTGACAGGCCGCATGCCTTTTATTACAGGTCTTTTCACAACGCACTGCCCCGTCATCATTGATTCTCTGACAGTGCAGCCCTCTGTTAATATTGAATTTGTGACAGTGCACAACTCCATTAATATTTGCCCTCTGATAGTGCAGCTCTTCCTCTGTCCTGACTCTCTGACAATGCAGCAGTCCCCTAATTACTGTCAGAGGGTCGATACTGAGAGAATGCTGCACTGTCAGAGTCAGCTGCCCGCAGTCCTATCAGACATTCAGTATTGAAGGTCTGGGAGAGGGTGAGTGTCAGTGAATTCTGCACTGCAACAGGGCCAACAGTGTTGTCCCATGGCCAGAGTGTCCATGGTAAGGAAGAACTGCAATGTCAATGCAACAGGGTCGGGACTGAGGTCAGAATTGAGACAGTACTGCAGGATTAGAGAGTCAGTGTTGTGGCTGAGGAGCACTCTGAGGTCCAGTACTGAGGGAAAGCTTCATGATCAATGGGTCAGTTCTAAAGCTGTGCTACTTTGTCAGAGGGCCATACTAATGCAGTGCCTCATTGTAATGGGATAAGAATTGAGGGAATGTCGCACATGCATCACTAGCTCATCATTGACTGTCTAGCAGTGCAGTAAACTTAGTATTGACCTTCCAACAGTGTAGAGCAGCGTGACACATTCAGTATTAAGAGAGTACTGCACTGTCAGAGGGTCAATGATGGGAGAGTGCTGTGCTGTTGGAAGGTGTGTACTGAAAGGGAGCCGCCCTGCCAGAGGGCCTATGTTAAGCCAGTGCAGCATTGTGAGAGGGTCGATATTAAGTGCATGCTCCTGTCTCAGAGGGTCAATTTGATGGGACAACATGCCTCTGAAACTAAGTTGTTGGAGTGCTGCACCGCCTGAGGGTTCGTCTGAAGGGAGTGATGCCCTGTCAGATGATGAGCTTTCCCTCATCTTTAACCGTCTGACAGTGCAGCACTCCCATAATATTAACCCGCGACCAGTGTGGCACTTGCTTACAATTGAACTTCTGACAGTGCACAAGTCCAACAAAATGATCCTCTTGAGTGTCGCACACACTCAATATTGGCCCTCCAACAGTGCAGCACTCCCTCAGGACTGACTGTCTGACATTGATACGTGGATCGTGTAGCAATCCTGTAATATTGACCCACTGACACAGCAGAACTCCCTCAATATTGTTTTTCTGACAGTATTGCACTACTGATCCTTCGGCAGTGCCCCTTGATATCAATCTTTTCACATGAGACCACTCCCTCAGCACTAACTCTCTGAATGTGCAGCACTTCTCAGGACTGATTCTGTGATATTTCAGCACTCCCACATCATTAACCCTTTGACAGTGCAGCCCTCCCTTTATATCAACCCTCCAACAGTGCAGTGTTTCCTTAATATTGGACCTCTGATTGTGTGATACTCCCTCAGTGCGAAACTCTGACAATACAGCACTCTCTCTGAAATAACTCTCTGATTAAGCACTTCCTCTGTGCTAACCCTCTGAAAATGGAGCTTTCTCTCATTACTGACCCTTTGCAGTGCTGCACTGCCTCAGTACTCACTCACCACAAGTGCAGCACTCCATTAAGAGTGATCCTCTGACAGTGTGGCACTCCCCTAATATTGGTCCACTGACCGTGTGGCACTCCCTTAATACTGACCTGCTCGCGGTGCATCACTGCTCTAATATCAAACCTGCAGCTCTATCAGAGGGTCTGTCCTGAGCAAGTGCCCCATCGTCAGCATGTCAGTTCTGAGGCAGTGCCTCTATATCAGTGAGTCAACATTGAGGTAGCTCCTGACGGTCAGAATTACGGGAGTGCCTCATATTTAGAGGGTCATTAACTGAGGGACAGCCTCACGATCAGCGGGTCAGTCTTTACGGACTGCCTTATAGCCAGTGTGTCAGTTCTGAGGCAGTGCCCTCAATGTAACAGATTTAGAAATGGGGTAGGGGGCACATGATTAGAAGGTCAGTAGTAAGCTATTGGAACTTTGTCAGAGGGTCAGTACTCAGCGAGTGCCTCATTGACATCGGGTCCATACAGTTTGCACTGAGGGAATGCTTCCTTGTCAGAGATTCAGAAGTGAGAAAGTGCCTCATTGTCAGAGGCTCATTCCTGAGGCAGTGCCTCATTGTCAGAGTGACATAATCAGATAGCACTCCCTCAATTCTAAACCTTAATACTGACCCTCTGACAATGAAGCACTGCCTCAGGACTGACCCTATGATAATGAAGTGTTCCTCAGGATTGAACCATTGACGATGTGACTCTCCATTCGTGTTGACCTTCTGATAATGGGGTTCTCCTTAAGTACTGACCCTCTGACGGTTGTGCACTGCCTCAGTACTGACCCTCTAAATATCTGCCACTCCGTCAATTCTGACCTCCTTACGATGAGGCATTACCTCAATACCGACTGGGGTGCAGGTCTCTGGCACAGAGTCTGTCGCTCTTGCAACGAAGGGAAGGGGGTATAGGAGGAGAGTGTTAGTCATTGGGGACTGAATAGTTAGAGGGACAGATAGAAGGCTTGTTTGGAATCGAAGAGACTCACGATTGGTGCGTTGCCTCCAGGTGCTAGGGTCCGTGTTATCTCGGATAGTGTCTTTGGGGTCCTGAAGGGAGAGGGTGACCAGCCCCAAGCCATGGTCCACATAGGTACCAACGACATAGGTAGAAAGAGGGATAGGGATGTCAGGCAGGATTTCAGGGAGCTCCGCTGGAAGCTGAGAGCTCAAACAAACGGAGTGGTTATCTCTGGTTTGTTACCCGTGCCAAGTGATAGCGAGGCAAAGAACAGGGAGCGATTTCAGCTGAACACGTGGCTGCAGGGATGCTGCAGGTGGGAGGGCTTCAGGTACATGGACGATGGGGGCTCATTCTGGGGAAGGTGGGACCTCTACAAACAGGACGGTATCCACTTGAACCAGAGGGCCACTAATATCCTGGGCGGGAAATTTGCTAGTGCTGTTCGGGTGGGTTTAAACTAGCTTAGCAAGGGGATGGGAAACTGCGGTGTAGTTTCAGTACACAGGAGAAAGAAAATAGAGAGGACATGGACAGGATCTCAGTGTCACAGGAGTGTGCTGGCAAACAGCAAGCTGAATTGAAGTGTGTCTACTTCACTGCCAGGAGTATCCTGAATAAGCGAGGTGAGCTTGCAGCATGGATAGGTACCTGGGGCTTCGATGTTGTGGCCATTACGGAGACATGGATAGAGCAGGGTCAGGAATGGATGTCGCAGGTTCCAGGGTTCAGATCTTTGAGTAAGATCAGGTAAGGTGGGAAAAAAGGGGGAGGTGTGGCTTTGTTTGTCGAGGACAGTATAACGGAGGCTGAAAAAACTTTTGAGGAGGACTGGTCTACTGAGGTGGGATGGGCTGATGTCAGAAACAGGAGAGGAGAGGCCACACTGCTGGGAGTTTTTTAATAGGCCTCTGCAAAGTTCCAGGGATCTGAAGGAGAGGATTGGCCAAACGATTCTGGGCAGGAGTGAAAGGAACAGGGTGGTCATTATGGGAAACTTTAACTTGCTAAACATTGACTGGAAATGCTGTAACTCTCGGACGTCGGATGGATGAGTTTTCGTCCAATGCACGCAGGAGCGTTTCCCGACACGGTACGTCGAAGGGCCGACAAGAGGGGAGGCCACACTGGATCTGGTACTTGACAGTGAACCAGGCCAGGTGTTTGATTTAGTGGTAGATGAGCACTTTGGAGAGAGTGACCATAATTCGGTTACGTTTAGTTTAGCGATGGAGTGGGAGAGGAACATGCCACAGGGCAAGACTTACAGATGGGGGAAGGCAATTATAATTGGGCAAGACTTAGGAGGCAAAGAATGGGGTAGCAAAATGCAGGGGATGGGGACAATCGAAATGGGGAGCTGGTTTAAGTAACAGATATTGCGTGTCCTTGATAGGTACGTCCCTGTCAGGCAGGGGTCAGTGATAAGGTAGGGGAACCGTGGTTTACGAAAGAAATTGTATCTCGCGTTAAGCAGAAGAGCGAGGTTCATGTGATGTTGAGATGTGATGGATCAGTTGCTGCGATGGAGAGTTACAGATGAGCAAGGAAGGATTTAAAGAGAGAGTTAAGAAGAGCAAGGAGGGGTCCTGAGCAGTCATTCGCAGGTAGAATAAAGGAGATCCGTAAAGTTTTCTCAAGGTATGTGAGGAATATAAGGATGACTGGGGTAGGAATAGGGCCAATCAAAGACAGAAGTGGGAAGTTGTGTGTGGACCGGGTAGAGATCGGAGAGGTGCTAAATGAATATTTCTCATCTGTTTTCACTGAGGAAGAGGAGAATATCATCGAGGAGACGACTGAGATACGTGCTATTAGACTTGAAAGGATTCAGGTTAGTAAGGAGGAGATGTTATCAATTCTAGAAGGTGTGAAGCTAGATAAATCCCCTGGGCCTGAGAGGATTTTTCCGAGAATTCTCTGGAAAGCTCGGGAGGAGGTGGCGGAGCCCTTGGCTTTGATCTTTGAGTCCATATTGTCTGCAGTTTTAACACCAGAGGACTGGAGGATTGCAAATGTTGTGCCCTTGTTCAAGAAGGGCAGTAGAGATGAGCCAGGCAATTACAGCCAGTGAGCCTTAGGTCTGTTGCAGGAAAAGTTTTGGAAAGGGTTATAAGAGATAGGGTTTATAATCATCTCGGAAGCAACAATTTGATTGGAGATAGTCAACATGGATTTGTCAAGGGCAGGTCGTGTCTCACAAACCTCATGGAGATTTTGAGGAGGTGACCAAGCATGTGGATGAGAGAAGGCCAGTTGACGTAGTATACATGGACTTGAGTAAAGCCTTTGATAAGGTTCCACATGGTAGGCTATTGGAGAAAATACGGAGCCATGTGATTGAGGGAGATTTAGCAGTTTGGATTAGAAACTGGCTTTCGGTAAAAAGGCAACCAGTGGTGTTTGATGGAAAATATTCAGCCTGGAGTCCGGTTACTAGTGGTGTGCCTCAAGGATCTGTTTTTGGCCCACTGCTGTTTGTCATTTTTATAAATGACTTGGACGCAGGCATAGGTGGATGGGTTAGTAAGTTTGCAAATGACACTAAAGTCGTTGGAGTGGTGGACAATGTGGAAGAATGTCGCGTGTTGCAGGGAGACTTGGATAAAGTGCAAAATTGGGCGGAAAGGTGGCAAATGGAGTTCAATGTGAGGTGATTCGCTTTGGGAGGAATAATAGGAAGGTACAATACTGGGCCAATGGAAAGATTCTTGGTAGTGCGGATGTGCAGAGGGACCTTGGCGTCCATGTACATAGATCTCTGAAAGTTGCCACCCATGTTGATAGTGCTGTGAAGAAGGCATACGGTGTGTTCGACTTTATTGGTAGAGGGATTGAGTTCCAGAGCCGTGATGTCATGCTGCAACCGCACAAAACGCTCGTGCGACCTGTTCTGGTCGCTCCATTGCGGGACGAATTCGGAAGCATTGGAAAAGGAGCAGAGGAGATTTACCAGGATGTTGCCTGGTCTGGAGTGAAGGTCTTATGAGAGAAGGCTGAGCGACTCGAGTCTGTCCTCATTGGAGAGAAGGCGGCTAAGAGGGCCTTTAATAGAAACATACAAGACGATCAGAGAAAGATGAGTCAGGGTGGACGGTGAGAGTCTTTTTCCTGGGATGATGATGTTGGCTTGTACGGGGGCGCTCGGCTACAAATTGAGGGGTGATGGATTGAAGACAGATGTCAGAGGCAGGTTCTTTACCCAGAGAGTGGTAAGGGCGTGGAATGCCCTGCCTGCCAATGCAGTTAACTCAGCCACATTCAGGGCATTTGAACAGTCCTTGGATAAGCATATAGATGATGATGGGATAGTGTGAGGGAATGGGCTTAGATGAGTTCACAGGTTGGCGCAACATCAAGGGCCGAAGGACCTGTTCTGCACTGTATTTTTCTATGTTCACAGATGACACTAAAATGAGTGAGAGAGTAAAGTCTGAAGAGGACAATGAAAATCTGCGGAAGGATGCAGAAAGTTTAAGTGAATGGACAAGGGTCTAGCAGATGGAGTCCAATGATGGTAGATGTGAGGGTATCCATTTTGGTAGCAATTATGGAAAAATGGAGTCTTGCTTAAATGGTGAAAAATTGTAGCATGCTGCTCCGCAGAGTGAGCTGGGCAGCCTTGTGTCTGAATCAGGTAGTTTGCAGATGCGGCTGGGAATTGAGACAGCAAATGGAATAGTGTCCTTCATTGCGAGAGTGATGCAGTTTAAAAATCGGGAGGGTATGCTACAGTTGTATAGGGTGCTGGTGAGGCTTGGTGTGGAGTAGTTTGTACAGTTTTAGTCTCCTCACTCGAGAAAGGATGTACTTGCACTGGAGGGGGTGCAAAGGAGGTTCACGAGGTTGATTCCAGAATTAAAAATGTTGCTGTATGGGGAGAGATTGAGTAGACTAGGATTGCAGTCACTGGAATTTAGAAGAATGAGGGGTGATCTAATAGAAGCTTTTAAAATTATGAAACAAATGGATCGGAAATTGTTTCCACTGATGGGCGAATTTCCAACTCGGGGGCACAGCCTCAAAATAAGTGTGAACAGATTTAAAACTGAGTTGAGGATGAGCTTCTTCATCCAAAGGGTTGTGAATCTGTGGAATTCTCTGCCCACTGAAACAGTTGAGGTTCCCTTGTTGAATGTTTCGGAATTGAGGGTTATGGTGAATGGGAGGGTAAGTGGAGCTGAGTCCGCAAAAAAGATCAGCGGAACGAGCTGGAAGAGACAGATGGCCTACTCCTGTTTTATTTCTTATGTCCGTATGTCCTTAGATTGCCATCCTTGTCATTCCTCCTTCCCTGGAATAGGCCAGTTCTGAACTGAAGAGTAGGTCTTTAAATAACTCCCACGTATCAAATGTTGACTTGTTCAATAAAAGCTCCTCCCAATTAATACTGCTCAGCTCCTACCTAACACTGATGTAATTTTCCCTCCCCCAATTTCGTCCCTTCCCACAAGGTCCTGATTATCCATGGCTCTCTTAAAATGTAAGGAGATGCGATCGCCCATTTAAGAAGCTCCTGGTTCACTGTTTTTCCCAAGTGGGAATCAGCTGCAGGCTTTCTTGTTCCACGATGGGGGAGGAAATGGCCTAGTGGTATTATTGCTGGACTGTTAATTCAGAGACTGAGATAACATTCTGGGGACCTGTGTTCAAATTCCAGCACAGCAGATGGTGGAATTTGAATTCAATATGAAAGAAAATCATGAATTAAGAATATAATGATGACCATGAATTCATTGCCAAATGTCAGAAAAAGTCAGCTGGTTCACTGATGTGCTTTAGGGAAGGAAACTGCCACCCTTACATGATCTGGCCTACATGTGACTGCAGACCCACAGCAATATGATTGACTTTGAACTGTCCCCTAGGCAATTAGGGATGGACAATAAACACTGGGTAGCTAGGGATATCCTCCTCCCATTAACAAATAAATAAAATTGGATTCTACATTCCGATCCAAGATCGTTTCTTGCTCTCGTACTAATTTCTTCGCTTACAGTCACTTTCCCTCCTGCCTGTCTTTTTGGAATGTCGTATAGCCCTGCGCACTTGGCTCCAGTGTTGATCTCCTTGTAACCATGTCTTTGTAATAGCTATAAAATCATGCCCGGCAACCTAGAAATGTGCTATTAATTTGTTGATTTTGTTCTGAATACAATGAGCACGCAAGCAAAGAGCCATGAATTTAGCTTTATCACTTGATTTCACCTCTTGACACTATTTACAGCTGTTTTCTGTTTGTACATGCTGTCTTTTCCAGTACCACGCTGAGTGTTGTTATCCCGATAGTTCTTTCGTATCAGTCCGTGTGTATTCCTGGGTGAATGTGCTCGTGTGGTCTCAGGGGTTGCGGAGGTCACGGCTCTGGGACAGCCGTTTCATCGCCCTATGCTGCAGGTAAGAAGAAAAGAGAATCTCTTGCTCTGAGCTCTGCAAACCAGGGCAATGTCAAAAGGGAAACAAGGTCAAAAGAATTTCAACAAGAATCTCAAAATTAACTGCTGAATTCATATCAACATTACGTGGATCGCCCAACTTAGTGGCCACAACATCCCACTTTCTATTCTTCACAAACAATCCAAAGGCTGAAGTATCCGTATCCCTCTTAACTTTTATGGTTTTTGAGCTAATTTCTTGTTTCTAACTTGTGCATATTTGTGGTACCTTATGACTTCTTGCATTTAGCAATTGATAAACTCACTCTCTCACGAGTTCAGGAGAAGCTAGTTTTAGAGAATCCCCAGTGTGGAAACAGGCCACTCAGTTCAACAAGCCCACAGCAACCCTCCAAAGAGCATCCCACCTAGACCCATCCCCATTCCCCTACTGTATCCCTGTCAGCCTGCATTTCCCATGGCTAATGTACCTAACCTCGACATCCGTGGGCACTGTGGGTAATTCAGCATTGCCAATCCACCTAACCTGCACATCTCTGGACTGTGGGAGGAAACCAGAGCACCCAGCAGAAACCCACACAGACAAGGGGAGAATGTGCAAACTCCACACAGACAGTCATCGGAGGCTGGAATGGAACTCAGGTCCCTGGTGCTGTGAGGTAGCAGTACTAACGACTGAGTCACCGTGTCACCCTGAGTTATCTTGACTCCTTCTGAAACATAGGAAGGTATCCACAAGACAAAGATCCTTTTTAATCGGCTTAATTCGTACCAACTGAGGTGGATCTAGTTGGGTGTGTAAAGAAGGGGAGTCTTTCACGAGGGAACTTAACAATTTGGGAGACTCAGTCACCGAGGGAGCCTGACCCGAAGACTGGTCAAAACAATAATGATTCGATATGAATTAGTTAGAATGCAGCTGTTAACAGTAATCCTCCATCCCTATGTGGGAGCGAGATTTAACATTCAAAATCAAAACTGAAACTCTTGAACAAGGTAGTTCAAAACAGCCAGTTCTCTGATTGAGGTTGTGAACTTGCTCGCCGAGCTGGCTTCTTCTCATTCAGACGTTTCGTCACCATGATCGGTGACATCATGGGTACAGCCTCCAATGAAACGATGTTATTCTACTCTGTCTGGAATTGACACTGTCCAGTCTGTTACCATGAGTACTGTCATTTCCGGTTTTGATCTGTGTGGGTTTGTGTGTGGGGGTCCAATTGTATCTCTTGCATTATGGGTGGAGAATCACGCCTCTCAGAGGACACTGCGACAAGGTAACCGTAGTAGCCCAAGCCAAGCATAGACACGCACAGGAATTCCGAGAGGCGTGGTTCTGCACCCGTTCTCCAGCCTCACATTCTTGGTCTCTTCAGTCTGAATATGATCACTCAACCATATCCTTGATGACAAACAATAGAGTCTTACTTCCCAAAATCTACAAACAGGACTGTCCAGACAGATCCATTTGTTCTAATGATATCATCTTCTGCTGGAGGGATTCCGAAATGTCTGCATTCTTCCTCAACTGAGCATTCCTTGCATTCGTGGTTGACAGAGCTGTCAGCCATGTCCATTGTGCTGCAGGGTTCCCAAGCGGAATATGAGTTGCTGTTGCTGCAACTTTGGGGTGGCATCATTTATGGCACTGCAGGAGGCCCATGTTCAGTTTGGTTATGACTTTTGAGGAACGGATGGTCCCTTTGAGATTGAAATTGGAGAAAGATTTCAGGATTTTTTCATGTTCTTGTCTTTCTGTTCTGCCCCGAGGAAAAAAGCAATGAAATGCCGTTAATTTTTTGCATGGCGAGCTGCTGCATACTAACCGGTCTCACACCATTACCGACACCTTGCCCTTGTGAAGGCAGATATGGATAAGGTTCTCAAAGCTGATAGAAGATTGAAACCACTCTAATCCTGTGACGATGGTCAGTTTCCCTTCTTTAAAAAAAATGCTTGCAGCTGAATTCGCATAATATAGAGCACAGTGGCTCTCGTTAACACCACTGTCTCAATTCCACCCTTTGGTGACTTTCTGTGTGAGTTTGCACATTCTCCATGTGCCTGCATGGGTTTTCTCCGGGTGCTCGAGTTTGCTCCCACAGTCAAAAGATGTGCAAGGTTGGTGGATTGGCCATGCTAAATTTCCCAAGGTGTTCAGTGATGTGTAGGTTAGGTGAGTTATAGGTGGATGGGTCTGGGTGGGATGCTGTGAGGGGCAGTGTGGACATGTTGGGCTGACCGACCTGTTTCCACACTGCAAGGGTTCTCTGATTCATGATTCCATGATTTTACTGAGCGCAAAGGTACAATATTGACTCGTCATATTTGTCTCACCTCTTTACACATTGACAAGAAAGCTTTAATGTCAGTTTCTATGCATTTGCAACTTGTCTGCTGTCTCTGACAAGGCTGACTATATCTCCTTCTCTAATGCACATCTCCTGTCCCCTAACACTGAGAGGTGACACTTGCTTTTCATTCAGTACAATCAATAAAACAATAGCCTCCATATTACATCCAGCGGCTTCTCTTAACACTCACACACTGTTCTTTTTTTCCTCCAGGTATTGACCACTCATCATTTCTAATTCCTCATCTCATCTCTCTCTCATGCGCTCTCTCTCTGTCTCTCTCTCTCTCTCTCTCAGTCTTTATCTCTCCTCTCCCTGTTCTCCCCCATCACTTCACTCACAGGCACCAACAGAGGCTCACAGTCACACTATGTTGCACATGCATATTCTGTCCCTCATGCACAAACACACTACACACACACAAAAAAAAAAGTCAGGAACACAGTCTCTCACGAACACAGTCTGTCACATTCTCACTCATTCATACTCCATACCGTCACACAGACGGTACATGAATGAAAGTTGACCTTGCGGACACTCCAAATTACCTTAGCCTGCTGGGGAAATAGAGACATTTGGTGTGCTTTTTTGCCCATTGCGACGATCTGGGTGGACCAGGAGAGATTGTTGGTGATCGACACTCTCAACTATCTCCACCTCAGCAACATCTCTCTCACTGTCTGATGCAGGCACTCACACTCACATTCTGTCACCTATTCTGTCTGTCTGTCTCTCCCTCTCTCCCTCATCGCCCATCTCTCTCTCTCTCCCTCGCGCTCTCTCTCCCTCGCGCTCTCTCTCCCTCGCGCTCTCTATCTCTCTCGCGCTCTCTATCTCTCTCGCGCTCTCTATCTCTCTCGCGCTCTCTATCTCTCTCGCGCTCTCTCTCTCTCTCGCGCACTCTCTCTCTCGCGCTCTCTCTCTCTCTCTCTCTCTCTCTCGCGCTCTCTCTCTCTCTCGCGCTCTCTCTCTCTCTGGCGCGCTCTCTCTCACGCGCGTGCTCTCTCTCGCGCGCGCGCTCTCTCTGTCTCTGTCTCCCTCCCCCACCCCCCCAACCTCTCTGGCTTTGTCTCTCTCTCTCTCTCTCTCTCTCTCTCTTTTTCTCACACACCAACTCATTGCTCAGTATTCCATGGTATCTGAATTGTTGGAAGAATTAACTTAGACTGAGCGTGGATTTTCTCCCAAATTAGTTATGACAAAGCAGAACCAATTCTGCCTGGAAGAAGAAAGGCAGGAGCCATAATAATTAGGGATTGTTTTGCTAGAGGAACCGTGCTGTGATATGCATCCAGATAGGATGCTTTCTGTGGTACATCAATGAAAGTTGCCCTTGTGGGCACACGGAATTGCCATAGCCTCCTGGGAAGTAGAGACAACGGTGTGCTTTTTTGCTCATTGCGATGATGTGGATGGACCAGTGAACTAATCTAAGCCCATCCCCCTACACGATCCCATTATCATCCGTATGCTTATCCAAGGACTGTTGAAATGCCCCTAATGTGGCTGAGCTCACTGCATTGGCAGGCAGGGGGTTCCACATCCTTACCACTCTCTGAGGAAAGAACCTGCCTCTGATATCTATCTCAAATCTATTATCCCTCACTGTTTAGCTGTGCCCCCTCATACAAGCTGACGTCATCATCCTCGGAAAAAGACCCACACTGTCCACCCTGTCTCATCCACTGATCATCTTGTATGTCTCTATTAAATCCCCTCTGAACCACCTTCTCTCCAATGAGTACAGACCCAAGTCCCTCAGCCTTTCTTCAGAAGACCTTCGCTCCGGACCAGGCAACATCTCCTCTGCACCTTTTCCAATGTTTCCACATCCTTCCTGTAATGGGGCGACCAGAACTGAACGCAATATTCCAAATGAGACCGCACCAGCTTTTTGGACAGTTGCTCTGGATCTCAATCCCACTGCCAATAAAACCTAAAACACCGTAAGCCTTCTTCACAGCACGATCAACCTGGATGGCAATTTTCAGGGATCGACATAGATGGACACCCTCTGCACAGCAACACTACCAAGAATCTTTCCATTGACCCAATATTCTGCCGCCTTATTATTCATCCCAAAGTGAATCACCTCACGTTCATCCGCATTGAACTCCATCTGCCACCTTTCCGCCCAATTCTGCAGTTCATCCAAGTCTACCTGTCACCTGCAACATTCTTCCACATTGTCCACCACTCCACCGACTTGAGTGTCATCTGCAAACTTACTAACCGATCTACCAATGCCTCCGTCCAAGTCATTTATAAAAATGACAAACAGCAGTGGTCCCAAAACAGATCCTTGAGACAAACCAGTAGTAACCAGACTCCAGGCTGAATATTTTGTATCAACCACCACTGGTTGCCTCCTTAGCCAAAGCCAGTTTCTAATCCAACCTGCTAAATCTCCCTCAATCCCATGTCTCCATGTTTTCTCCAATAGCCTACCATGTGGAACCTTATTGAAGGCTTTACTGAAGTCCACGTCCACCACGTCAACTGCCCGACCCTCATCCACGTGCTTGGTCACCTTCCAAAATTACTCAATGAGGCTTGTGAGACACGACCTGCCCTTGACAAATCCATGTTGACTATCTCCCATCAAATTGGTGCTTGCTCGATGATTATAAATCCTATCTCTTATAATCCTTTCCAAAACGTTTCCTGCAACAGACAGAAGGCTCACTGGGTTTATAATTACCTGGGGCATCTCTCCTGCCCTCTTTGAACAAGGGCACAACATTTGCAACCCTCCAGCCTTCTGGTACGAAACCTGTAGACAATGAGGATTCAAAGATCAAGGCCAAAGGCTCCGCCGCCACCTCCGTAGCCTCCCAGAGAATCTGAAAGCTTCGAAGGATGATGCGTTGTATCCGGAGGTTGTTGGGGTGGTACGTTCGGACGAGGGAGACTTTGTTTTGGTTGTTGTTGCGGGGTGGGGTGAGAGGGATTTGTTGCAGGAAATGCTGGAGACACGGTCGAGGGCGTTATCAACCACAGAGCTGGGCAAGTTGTGGTCCTTGAAAAATGAGGACATCTGAGATATACAGGAATAAGAATACCTCATCCTGGGAGTGCAGATGCAGAGGCAAAGGAATGGGGAATAGGGGATGAATTGTTGCAGGAATATGGTGGGAGGAGGTGTAATCTTGGTAGCTGTGGGAATTGGTGGAGTTGAAATGGATATTTGTTTCTCAGTGGTTGGAAATAGAGTGGTCCAGGTAGGAGAGAGAGGTATCAGAGATTGTCCAGGTTAACTTCAAGTTCGGGAGGAAGGTGTTGGTGAAGCGGATGAACTGTTAGAGCCCCTTGTGGGAACACGAGGCGGTGCCGATACAGTCATCAATGTAACGGAGGAAGAGGTGGGGTTGAGGGCCAGTGTAGGTACGGAAGAGGGAGCGTTCCATGTAACCTACAAAGAGGCAGGCATAGCTTGGGCCCATTTGGCTACCCTGGCCACCCTCTTTGTCTGTAGGAAGTGGGAGGAATTGAAAGAGAAACTGTTGAGGGTTGTTCAAGGACCGGAACTTCCCCCTCCTCAGTGGCCAAAAACACCCTCGACCGTGTCGCCCGCGTTTCCCACAACTCATCCCTCACACCCGCACCCCATAATAACTACCAAAACAGTGTCCTCGTCGCCCTCACGTACCACCCCACCAACATCTGGATTCAATGCGTCGTCCTCCGACCCTTCTGCCATCCGCAATCCGACCCCACCACCAAAGACATTTTTCCCACCACCCTTAGGTGACCCCCTTATCCGCTCCACACTCCCCTCTCGCACTCCCCACACCCAGCACTTTTCCCCGCATATCCATAAATGTTGTCATCACAACGTTTAAAATTCACTGGTCCCGATACCTCACCCCCATCCCAGGCCCCAGGAAGAATTTCCTCATCAAACAGATGTTTACCTGCACATCTGCTAATGTGGTAGACTGTATCCACTGTTGCCATTGTGGCCCCCTTTACATCGGGGAAACCAAACAGAGGTTTGGGGACCGCTTCACCTGTGCTCAGTTTGCACTAAAGAACTGCACCTCCCAGTCGCGAACTGTTTCGACTCTCCCTACCAATCTTCAGGTAACATGTCCATCCTGGGCCTCCTGCAGTGCCACAACGATGCCACCTGAAGGTTGCAGGAGCAGCACCTCATATTGCGCTTGGGAACCCTGCACTCCATGGTATCAATGTGGACTTCACAAGCTTCAAAATCACCCCTCCCCCTCCCGCATCCCAAAACCAGCCCACCTATCCCATCCTGCCACCTCAAACCCCACCCCCATTTCCTACCTCCTAACCTCTTCCCGCCCCGGAGACCTGTTCATCCTCCCCGGACTGGCCTATCCCCTCCCTACCTCCCCACCTACACTCACCTCTGCTGGCTCCATCCCCACCTCTTTAACTTGTCTGTCTCCTCTCCACCTATCTTCTCCTCTATGCATCTTTGATCCGCCTCCCCCTCTCTCACTATTTATTTCAGAACTCTCTCCCCCTCCCCCTTTTCTGATGAAAGGTCTCGGCCCAACGTGTCAGCTTTTGTGCTCCTCGGATGCTGCTTGGCCTGCTGTGTTCATCCAGCTGCACACTTTGTTATCTCTACATCTCTTAACAACCTCATTAAGTGAGTTCTAGAGCGAACTATGCAGGGTAGACTTTGGGTTTATCATTCTAACTTGCCAGTCCTGAAAGATGAAAGTTGGTTTGTGTTGGATGTTTGCCTCATAGCTATGAAAGATATCCTGAAAGGATTTTTCAAATCTTTTGTTGAGAATTGTACCCATTTAGTCACTAATCCTTTTCCTTCTTTAAAGTTTCCTTGGTAGTGACAAATTTCAAATATCTGCAGAATTTTATTTGGCTTTGTATTGGATCTCTGTGATTCTCTGTTAATGGCTCCGCGACCTGCCAGCTAATTACAGAATTTATCATTCATGTGCCTGTACCAAAATCTTTCGTCTTATACTATATATCCCAATTCCAGGAGAAAGTCCATAGAGACCTTTTAAAGGAAAGGGGATTAGAAAGAAAATCTATCGATCAAAATCATGAATAGTTGATAAATTATTTGCATTCCATATTTCCAGAACCTGCCCCGGAAGAGAGAGCCCAGAGAATTGCCAAAGCTGTCCGCAAACAGTCAATAGAAGTGAAGGAAAATTGGGAACAACTGAAAATCCGTGCGAGCAACTGGCAGAAACAGGTGGAAAAGGCGTTGGAGAAACTTCAAGAACTGGAGAAAGCTCTGGATGATCTTGAGGCTCATGTGATAACAGCTGAGGGGGTCCGCACTGATCGGCAAACTGTGAGTGACCTGCTTATTGACTCATTGCAGGATCACTTTGATAAAACCGCAGTAAGTGCAATTACATTACACTTCACTTATGAACAGATGTAACCACAATGTCGTATCGAGACGATCAGTAATATGAGTACTTCAGTAATATTGATTGAATGGTTGTTAACTTAATTTGCAAATTAAAACTTAGTTGAGCATGCCTTCTGATGATATCACATCGTTAATATTAGTATAGTTGAGGATTCTATTAGTCAGTGACATCAGCTGAGCTATCTGCTTGTTGCCATGTTATCAGGGTTAAAGGTAAAGTCTTAGCACGCCATTTGGTGACTCCTTAGAGAGAGACAACTAGTTATGATTTAACCTGAAGATCAGCATGCCTCAGGGAAGTAGAGGGGTTGAGGCGAAGACCCTTTGTGGTCAGCTCACTGGTGTGGCAATTGAGCCCTCTGTGCAGGGCATCAGTCTGCATCACAAACCAACTGAATTTGAATAGAGTTTAGGATTGGAGAGCCATCCATGCAATTATTTTTTTTTAATGAATGTTTCTCACTGGGACTCTCTCACCGGCAAACTTTTTAAAAGCCAGCTCAGCCATACAGGCGAGATCAGTTCCTGATCTCAGCTGAATTTTTTGACCTGGGGTGGGTCAGCGTTAGGAGTTCACTGATTGGAATGAATTCTCATTAAGTTAGCGAGAGGGATACTACACGTGAATAGATCGATGTTTTGAAAAGAGGATGAGATATGAGCAAAAGTTGAATTGATGTGGAAGACCAGCCACAATCATCATCGACGGTGGAGCAAGCTTGAGCGGCCATGCAACATTGTGCTGCCGCTATTTGACTTGTTCTGTGGGAAGGAAGGAAAATGGTCCAAGTGTCAAAAATGCCGAAGACCACATCATTCTACAACCTCAAAATTTGATTGTGTTCAGCATATTGTCACTCCTGGTACCCCTAAATCCTGGTCTATCATCTCAGCAGCTCGACTCTGCCCAAAAGCTGGTTACTTGTGACATTTTTGAGGGATCTTCCCAAGTCTGAAAATCATTTTTGTTTTTGTACAATCAGAGTTGGCCAGTGTGGAAGGAAGTCGTTTGGCATATCGTAGCTCTTTGAAATAACTCCCCAATTCGTCCCCCTCTGCTTGGCAATGACTTCAACCACTTATAAAATCTCTTTAATGGAGGGAGACTTTGAAGGCATCTGATTGGAGTATTAACGATCCCAGAATACAACTGAGCCTTATTAAGTTGTTAGTTCTGATGATCAAGAGCTTGATGAAAGAGGATTGTTTGAAAAAGTGCCTTAAAAGAGGAAATGTACAGAGGCTAAGAGGTGTAGGAAGTTAGCGAGTTTTGAGAGGATTTGTTGTTTGGGTTGAGGTTCTGGATGTGAGTTTGCTCGCTGAAGGTGTAGGAAGTCTCTTCTTGGGTTTGAAGCCGACACAGTTAAATGTTTGGCAACTAGTAGTGGGCTGTTTAAAATCAAGAGTGGGCAAGCGGACATAATTAGACGAGTGCAGATATCCTGAAGTATGGTTGGACTGGTGGAGATTACCAAAATAGCGATAGGCGTAGCCAAGTAACGATTTGTAAACAAAAATGAGAATTTAATAAAATTACTGTTAATAGTATCAGTCAGGTAGAAAGTACAGAGAATCGGAATTGGTTCAAGTTGAGACTCAGGCAGTGGAGTTTTAGACGACCTCAAGTGTTCAATGGACAAATGTGGGTCTCCATCAGGGAATGCATTGGAATTGTCAGGTCCAGAAGTGAAGTAGTTCCAGGTGAAGGTTTCACTGCTAATGAGCCGAGACAAAAGACAGGTAGGCAGGATTGAAAAGATGTAAAGAGACAGCTTTAGGGATTGCATGAATGTGTTGTTGGACGTTCATCATGGGATAAACAAGATGCCAAGGTTGTGCTGAGACAAGTGTAATATTACATTGTTGCCAAGGCGGAGTAATGCAATCAGTAGGTCGTGAATAGAGATTGGTGTGGGGACCACAAAGTGGTCTTCCCAGTTTTAAATTGTTATCTCTACATAGTTGCGCAACTTTATGTTCTGTTCAAAAGGCATTCCTGACAAGGAAACAGAAGTTAGCCATTTGTTTACTTGTCAATATATCTTGATTTTTCCACCATGTTCTCCAATTATTGACACAACATGTGCAGTGTACGAAGTGAACCGTTCAAACCTTAAAAGGAGATGTTAAAATTGTGGAATATAAAGTTAAATTTATTTTATTGAAAATTTAAATAAATTACATGAAGGTTTGACCAAGACTGCAAGGAATTAGATGGAACACCAGATGAATAAAACAAGCAGTAGTAAGGTGGTATTAGCTGGATGTTCCTGAAGAAAGAGAACGCAGCCAACCTTTCTTCCATCAGGGGGATTAATTGTGTGGTGTCAGACACAGTCGATGAAATCATTCCTTCTGTCTTTACTGTCTGACTAGACTATGGTTGTAATATTTCCTTTTTTAAGCGCTCAAGGTTAGACATAGTTCACTTGACATTCTCATTTTATAAATTTTAAGAAGTTGACTTATTGTCAAGTCACGATAGGATTGAAAACACATTCTATAACTGTTTGAAGTCAGAAGTCACATGACACCAGCTTGTCGTCCAACAGGTTCATTTGAAATCACACAAGCTTTTGGAGTGCAGCCCCTTCATCAGGTGCAGTTAGTGAGGTGACCACAGAGAGAGACAGCTTATCAGCAGAGAGATCAAAAGATCATAGAATTGGCGTGAGTGGAGTGTCAGATAATAACTCTATACAGGTGACCAAGAGTGTTAGAGGCAAGTAAAGCGTTTATAAAGCCAATGTCAGTGCTGTGTTGTCATGATAATCAGGCAGCGCAACAGGAATGTACAAAAGGTGACATCTCAGGTCAGACTCTGACTTGTAGTTTAGAGGCTTGTGTTCAGAATCTGTCTGAGAGTTTTCACCTTTATTTCAAAAGCAAGAATTTATAAGATACCACACTGACTGTAACTACAAGTTGTGTGTTTCTTCAACAAAATATCTGCAAACAAACAAACATCCTGGATGAAGACTTATTATCTGACACTCCACTCACACCAGTTGTATGATGTTTTGATCTGTCTGCTTATCAATTGTGTGTCTGTGTGTTTTCCTCCCTGACCGCACCTGATGAAGGGACTGCACTCCCAAAGCTTGTGTGATTTCAAATAAACGTGTCAGATTATAACCTGATGTCATGTGACTTCTGACTTTGTCTATCCTAGTCCAACACCAGCACCTCCACATTATAACTGTTTGGAACCAAGTCAGTGCAACAGGTACATATCGAACATTTGACTTCGGAAGAATGCCGAGTGCTGAAAAGTTCATTAATAACAAAGGATTTCTTCATTATGCCATCTATGGTAACATGCTGCATCTCACAGTCACAATGAAAGGATGGCCACTTCAATTTAGCAGGGCCAAGAACAGTTATGGACATTTTTAGCATGGGAGGAGGCCATTCAACATATTTTAACTGTCCCAGCTCTCTCCCAGCGCAACAAAATTAATCCTTCTCTCGAACTCATTCCACATATTTCACAGAATTGAAATATATAGGTACATACTTAAGAGATTTTAACATCAAGTGAGCAGTTCTCGCACTTCACCTTGTCACTAAAAATGGAAAACGTGACTTAGAAGGAGTGGGTCTTTATTTTGTTCTGTTTTGATGATGAAGCAGATGCAAGTCAAAGTGCTGGAACTGGCGTCTTGAACTTAGCAACTGTTCAACGTGTATAAAATGAATTCTGTGCACATCTACTAAAAGCAGTTTTATGGAAGGAAAAGGTACCAAAGAAGATTTGGTGTATTGTGCTTGATGCTATTATACTCCAACCTGTGAAAACAGAACTCTACGACTGTGAGTGTTGAGTTCTGAGAGGGTGCTATCTTGTTTGAATGCACATTGCTAAGCCTAGGCCTATTTTCCCAACAGCAAAATTGGTAATCCAGCAAGAAATGGCTATTTCTCACATTTGTTGGCTGTAAGTGTCTGTTTAAAGTTTGAGTACAGTTTCCTCATATACAGGTGCTTAACCTGCTTTTACAGTTGGAACATTTGTTGTGCCAATGAAAATTTTTTGAATGGTTTCACCTCCAGTTTTCCTCTTTATACATATTTGGTATTTTTTCAGGGTAAGGACTATCTTCAAAATCTGAGATTGGGTTTTGAAAGACAGCAGCCTTTGTTTTGGAGAGATAATGGGAACTGCAGATGCTGGAGAATGCGAGATAACAACGTGTGGAGCTGGATGAAGACAGCAGGCCAAGCAGCATCTTAGGAGCACAAAAGCTGACGTTTCGGGCCGAGAACCTTCTTCAGAAAATGGGGAGGGGGTGCGGGTTCTGAAATAAATAGGGAGAGAGGGGGAGGCGGATGGAAGATGGATGGAGGAGAAGATAGGTGGAGAGGAGAGTATGGGTACGGAGGCAGGGAGGGGATAGGTCAGTCTGGGGATGCCGGACAGGTCAAGGAAGCGGGATGAGGGGAAATAGGGGTGCGGTATGAGGTGGGAGGGGGGATGGGTGAGAGGAAGAATAGGTTAGGGAGGCGGGGACGAGCTGGGCTGGTTTTGGGATGCAGTGGCAGGACAGGAGATTTGGAAGCTTGTGAAATCCACATTGATACCATTGGGCTGCAGGTTCCCAAGCAGAATATGAGTTGCTGTTCCTGCAACCTTCGGGTGGCATCATTATGGCACTGCAGGAGGCCCAGGTTGGACATGTCCTCTCAGGAATGGGAGGGGGAGTTGAAATGGTTAGTGACTGGGAGGTGCAGTTGTTGATTGCAAACTGAGCGTAGGTGTTCTGAAAAGCGGTCCCCAAGCCTCTGCATCGTTTCCCCAACGTAGAAGAAGCCACAACGGGGACAGCGGATGTTTTGGATATTTCTTAAGCATTGATTTTCATTCAGAGTTGGTTGGATTTTGCTGAAGCAATAGACATAACTCACTATGACGTAGACAATGTCAGAGTTAATGTTTCGCGTCCTGTGACCCTTCCTCAGATCTCACTCTTGACTGATGCTGCCAGACCTGCTGAGCTTTTCCAGCAACTTCTGCTTTTGTTGCTGATTTACAGTGCCCACAGTTTTTTTGTTTTTTACGACACAGACAAAACTTGATCTCTGCAGGAAGCGTGATGCTGCATTCTCCAACTTCCCTGCCTTTTTGTAATATAATATTGTCTTTTTAGGACAGAAGTGGCTTTTTTTTGTTTGTTTTAACTTCCGCACATACTTTCTATGCAGGTTAAAAGTCTACACCTTTTCAGTTCTCTGCTGCATAATGAAGACTTGGAACAATTTTTTTTATAAAGTAGAAAATCAGTGTGGTTTGTTTTCCAAAATGTGATGTGTAAGTGCAACACTTAACAGTGTGTTCATCAAACTATTGTTTCCTTTGATCTTTGTGTTGCAGAAATTTCTAGAATCATTTCATATATTTTTTTGACATATTTTAGCAGCTTTCCTGGAGCAAGTCTGTTTTCCTTCGGATGAGACGACTTTCAGACATACTCCCTTTATTATGAGATTTAATTACGGTAAAATGAGGAGGATTTTGATTCACTGAGACACACACGACTATATGTTTAAAGCATTGGAAAATGCATTCTGTTCGGACTGTCATGTTATCTTGTGTTTGTACCAGGCTTTCCGATTAAATGCAAGTGATTAAGGATGCTAATGATGCCACATGTTACTACAAGAGGAAATGAACATACAAGTAAGGATTTTATGCCACATTTATACATAGCATGGACCATGCAGCATGGATGCAGTGACTGAGGGAAATGGGATGCAGTGACTGAGAGAAATGGGATGCGGTGACTGAGGGAAATGGGATGCGGTGACTGAGGGAAATGGGATGCGGTGACTGAGTGACATGCTCACAGCGAATTGTCCCCTCCATCCTGACCCGCTCACAGCGACTTGCCCCTCCAGTCCAGACCCGCTCACAGCGACTTGCCCCTCCAGTCCACACCCGCTCACAGTGACTAGACCCTGCAGTCCTGACCCGCTCACAGCGACTTCTCTCTGCAGACCTGACCCGCTCACAGCGACTTCTCTCTGCAGACCTGACCCACTCACAGCGAATTACCCCTGCAGTCCTGACCCGCACGTTGCGACTTGCCCCTGCAGTCCTGACCCCCTCACAGCGACTCGCCCCTTCAGTCCTGTCCCAATCACAAGGACTTGCCCTCTCCGTCCTTCCCCGCTCACAGTGACTTGCCCCTGCAGTCCTGACCCCCTCACAGTGACCTGCCCCCTCACTCCTGACCCGCTCTACATTGAGGAAACCAAGCAGAGGCTTGGGGACCGCTTTGCAGAACACCTCCACTCGGTTCGCAACAAACAACTGCACTTCCCAGTCGCGAACCGTTTTAACTCCCCCTCCCTTTCCTTAGACGACATGTCCATCATGGGCCTCCTGCAGTGCCACAATAATGCCACCCGAAGGTTGCAAGAACAGCAACTCATAATCCGCTTGGGAACCCTGCAACCCAATGGTATCAATGTGGACTTCACCAGCTTCAAAATCTCCCCTTCCCCAACTGCATCCCAAAACCAGCCCAGCTGTTCCCTTCCCCCGACTCCATCCCAAAACCAGCCCAGCCTGTCTCCGCCTCCCTAACATGTTGTTTCTCTCACCCATCCCTTCCTCCCACCTCAAGCCACACCTCCATTTCCTACCTACCACCTCATCCTGCCTCCTTGACCTGTCCGTCTTCCCTGGACTGACCTATCCCCTCCCTACCTCCTCACCTGTACTCTCCTCTCTACCTATCTTGTTTTCTCTCCATCTTCGGTCCGCATCCCCCCCTCCCTATTTATTCCAGTTCCCTCTCCCATCCCCCTCTCTGATGAAGGGTCTAGGCCCGAAATGTCAGCTTTTGTGCTCCTGAGATGCTGCTTGGCCTGCTGTGTTCATCCAGCTCCACACTTTGTTATCTTGGATTCTCCAGCATCTGCAGTTCCCATTATCAGTGGCATTTTCCTCTTCATCAAAGTTTGTGCAAAAGCAACACGATATGGGGCGGTACGGTGGCTCAGCGGTTAGCACTGCAGCCTCACAGCACTGGGGACCCAGGTTCAATTCCAGCCTCAGTCTGTGTGGAATTTGCACCTTGTTGTCCTTGTGTCTGTGTGGGTTTCCTCCAGGTGCTCCGGTCTCCTCCCACAGTCCAAAGATGTGCACGCTAGGTGGATTGGCCATGCTAAATTGCCCATAGTGTTCAGGGGCGTGGGTCTGGGTGGGATGCTCCAAGGTTTGGTGTGCACTTGTTTGGCTAAAGGCCTTGTTTCCACACTGTAGGGAATCTAAACAATCCTGTTCCCACATCTCCATGTACCCTGCTGATCACTGCACACAGAGATGTTTGATAACAAAAGGATAACAATAATATTCAAACCCAGTGCTGGAGATTTATTTTAAATACACTGAGGCCAGTGTTGATCTCCAATTCAACTTTTATTTACAAATGAACTGTCTTCAACTTTAGCACTGCCTCATTCAGAGATAGTTGCCAGGGTGTCAGCATCTCTGACCCTCACACTTCTTATCTGTCAGCCAGGGCTCCCTGATTTGGGCTGTTAATATGGAACAATCAGGCAACTCATATTCTGTGAGGTTCAACTGGCCGACCTGGTCACAAACCAGTGCGGTGTGTTCATCGAAAATCAAACGTACTAGAAAGATACCATTCCATACCAGTGTAAAGGAAGGCATGAGGCTAAACTGGGGAGGGAAGGGAACTGCTTATTGGGGGTGGCCCAGAGAGTGGAAGAAAATCGAATGGGAAGAAGACCATTTGAGACTGAGGGAGAGAGATGTAATTGCCTGAATGAGGCATTCCAATTGCGAAATGGATTTTTGTGTGTACACCATGTTCAGTTTCCCCGATCTTAATCTGTACTCCTCTTTAAATCATTAGTATCTGAAATTTCTGTATCATTTCCAAATGTTCTGTCTCTAATGTTGTGCTGTTGGAATTGGTTGAACTGCAGAGATATTATTTATTTGCACAAATGTGTTCAGTGAAATGAGTTGCATGCTATATATGTATTATTCTTCCTGATTCTATTGTACGCATACAAATTAAAGTTAGTTCCACTTTTGTAGAACAAACTGCTTTTAGATGTCTGATGTATCTCATTTGCCTGCCACTTAGTCTTGTTGATGAGTTGTGTTTCTGTTTTGTGAAGAAATATGAATGAGCTGGAGCACTAATGGCAATGCCCAATGTGGTGATCTTCCAAGATTGCAGCTGGAAGGTGGGGCAGGGAGGGGGATGGGTTTCACAAGAACTATTACAGAGGGAAATGGAGAGACAGGTGATGTATGTGGCAGCACCGAGACAGGGAGGAGAATGAAATGCAGCCTGAAGGGGAATCTGGCTGTAGTCGCAAAGGCACGGGCTGAATGGAAGAGGACAGAAAGGATTCACTCAGAGGAAGAGAAGATCAGACTAGAGTGACTGTGAAACAGGCAGTAATCATTGGCAAGTTACTGATAGGAGGGTGAATCAATCGGGCTCACTTTAAGACTGTTTACAGTTACCATATAGTTCCTGGGAGATGTGTAGATCAGGCCAGGCTCATAGAGAAACGCTTCCCGGAGTAATTAACATGGAGACCCCACTGGGAAAGAGTGAGGGGTTGGCCGTCCTGCTTCCACTGCTGCTGGTGATGTCCAGGCCAGTCATTCTGGCCAGAGACTTCAGCTGCATCATCGGCACGAAGGAACAATATGGAGGGTATGACAGTGAACTGGACTCGACGTCCAGATTTCTGATGGAAACGGTTGAATTTGCCAAGCTGCATAACATCTTCAGCACCCCTGCAGACTGAGCATAGAGTAGAAACGCCTGGTCATAGCCAGACGGGTCTATACACCCATTGGATAGATTTCCTGTTTGCGCCCACACGTCCTCGATCATATCCATTGAAGTCAAGCCGGTGTTCTTCTCTGACTACTGCCTCCTGCTGGCTGACTGTCACCTACAGGATGACCAGCGGGCTGGCAAGGGAACATGGAAGCTGAATGTGAAACTGTTGACCCCAGAAAAATCATTAAGAAGCTCAAAAGAGAGCACACAGGTTTGAGAACGATGAAGACCCTTTTTGCACTTGGTGGGAGGCAGTCAAAGCGAACACCAAGAAGTTCTTTGTCCTGAAAAGTGTTCAGAAGGTGAGAGAGAGTTGGGCAAAACTGTTCAAACTCCAGAAACCCGTGCGACACCTACTCTTACTACAGACAATCGGGTCAATGTCGCCGAGGAGCCCCAGGAGGTGTCGAGGCAGCAAGCCCCACTCTCTGCCTTGGAGGCCTCCAAGATAATCTTGCGGTTCAGGGTCTGCACTGTGGAGCAAGAGAGAATAACAGTCAGAGACAGACAGCACTGAAACAGACCGTTTGGTCCAACTTGTACATGCTGACTCGATATCCTTAATAAATGTAGTCCCATTTGCCAGCATTTGGCCCATATCCCTCTGAACTCTTCCTATTCATTTTCCCATTCAGATGTCTTTTAAATGTTGAAATTGTACCAGTTTCCAGTCCTCTCTCGAGCAGCTCATTTCATACATACACCACCCTCTGCATGAAAATAATGTACCTTAAATCCCTTTTAGATCTTTCCCCTGTTACTTTAAACCTCTGCCCTCCAGTTATGGCCTCTCCCACACCAGGGAACAGACAATGTCTATAAACCCTATCCATGCCTCTCATGCTGTTACTAATCTCTATCAGGTCATCCCTCAGCCTTTGATGCTCCAGGGAAAATAGACCCAGTCTATTCAGCCTCGTCCTTTAGCTTTAACCCTCCAACCCAGTCACCATCCTTGTAAATCTTTTCTGAACCCTTTCCGGTTTCACAACATCCTTCCTACAGCAGGGAGACTGGAATTAGATACAGTATTCCAATGGAGGCCAAATCAGTGTCCTTTAAAGCTGCATGTGACCTAATGAGATGTGTTCACATTCCTTCTTGAAGATGCTAAAGGAGAGCTCTGTGCTCAGCAGCCTGAAGGATGAACATAGCTCGATAAGTTTGTCTCAATCTGACATCCTGAAGCTCAGCAAATCCTTTTAAGCCAGTCCGTATGACACTCTGACCACAGCCAGCGCAATGACACCCAGACATTCCTGTCCTCGATCCTGGGGGTCTTCGACAACACCAAGCAGGAGAGCCTGGACCGATCATTATCTCTGGATGAGCTGGAGAAGGCCTTCGAGTCCTTAGAAAAGAATAAAACTCTGGGAAGTGATGCCTTTCCAGCCGAGTTGTATTCAGCTCTTTGGGAGTTGATTGGCCAGGGCCTGCTGGAGCTGTACGACAGTATGCTTCTGTCAGGTACTGTGAGCGAATCCATGAGGAATGGTATCATCACCCTGACCTGCAAGTGGAAGGGATTGAGGGAGGAAGTTAGAAAGCAGCGACCAATATAATTGGCGAATGTAGCCTACAAAATCCTGTCTCAGTCATTTGTAACTGGGTCAGGTCTGCTCTGCGATTGGTGATTGACCCTGACCAAACCTGTGCTGCAGCGGACAGGACGATTTCTGAGAGCCGAGGGGTGCGATCACCGGCAGGCAGAACAGAGGGGTGGATACCTGCCTCATCAACCTGGACCAAGAGAAGGCCTTTGGCAGGATATTACATACCAACATGTGGGATGTGCTTTGTGGAGAGAATCTGCAATTGGGCCCGACAGATCTACACCGACATCATTAGCGCAGTCTCAATCTGCGTATGGGAATCACAGAGCTTACCCATCAGATCCAGGGTCTGGCAGGGCTGCCCACTCTATCGAGCCCGTTGCTGAGTCCATCAGTAAGGATGTGAGCCTGAGAAGTGTGATTATTCCAGGTAGAGCGGGCCTGCAGGTCAAAGCGTCCCTGTACGATAACGATGTCACCAATCTCTGCTCAGCCCCAGTGTCAGTGCGCGGGTTCATGAGCATCTGTGACCCTTTCAAACTGGCCTCGGGAGCCACGGTAAATCGAGACAAGAGTGAGGCCATGTCCTTTGGGATCTGGCCTGAATGATCCTTCATTCCCTTCACCGTCAGGGCAGATTACCCAAAAGTGCTGGGCACACAGTTCAGAGAGCCTGGGGCGTGCAGAAAGCCTTGGGAGGTGCACTTGTGGGTAAAATCCTGGTCATCAGGTGTGAGGCACTCTCTCTGTTGTTGTGCATGGCACAGTTCTGGCCCATCACCCACACTGCACTGTTTCCCTCATCCGAGCCATCTTCCATTCCTACTGGAAGCCTAAGATAGACCGTGTCTGCAACAACTCCATGTACTAAGCTCTGACTAAGTGGGGGAAGAACGTACCCAATGTCACCCTCATCCTGATGTCCACCTTGTTGTGCATTAAGCTGTGTGTAGACTCTCAGTACGCAAAGACCAAGTGTCACTTTGTACTGAGGTACGACCTGATCCCAGTGTTGCGAACGAAGGGACTGGCCTCTCTGCCACGGAAAGCTCCAAGTAGTTGGACCGTTCTGTAACATATGTCCCTTGTTGTGAAATTTGCAAAGAAACAAACGTCTGACCGCCAGTCCATCAGGTAGTGGTCAGCACGCAGCATGCTCGAGACCCTGTGGGAAAAGGAGAGGCTGGATCCTGTCGTGTAGTTCCCAGAGCAGACTGACAAAGTCATTTGGTACCATGTGTCATCATCAGAACTTTCCAACAAACAACAAAACATAGATTGGCGGGTGGTGAGAATCCTGTCAGATTGTTTATGTACACCTTGTTGGCCTGTGCCACAGTACACTGCCCTGGAAGTGGCTGTGGGTGAAACCCGAAACATCAGCTTTCCTGCTGCTCTGATGCTGCCTGTCGTGCTGTGTTCATCCAGCCCACACCTAGTTATCGCAGACTCCAGCATTAGCAGTTCCTACTCTCTCTCGGCTCAGTGTGAGACCTTTTACAGTTACCGTATAGCTACAGGGAGTGTGTGGATGAGGCCAGGCTCAATGTTTACCTTCAGCATATAGTTATTGGGAGGTGCACAGATGAGGACAGACTTGCTGTGAGACTGTTCACAGTCACCGTATAGTAAGTCGGAAGCATGGAGATGAGGCCAGGCCCACTGTGATACTGTTTACAATCACTGTTTAGTTTCTGGGAGGAGTGTAAATAAGGCCATGCTCGGTGTGAGACTGTTTTGTGTCCCTGTATAATTACTGGAGGTGTGTCAATGAGGTGAGTGCAATTGTCAGACCGTTTACAGTCAAGTGGGACTTCCTGTGAGTTGTGCGAATGAGGCCAGGGCCACTGTGAGACCATTTCCAGTCACCGCATCATGACGCGGAAGCGTGTAGATGCTGCCAGGCTCCCTGTCAGTAACCAGGTGGTGTGTCCACGAGGCATAACTGGGATGCACTAAAAGCTTGGGGCATAACTGGGACGATGGGGCTGCTGCTGCCGAGGCACAGTCGGGAAGGACCACTGTCTGAGGTTTTCCTGCTGAAGGTAAATGAGGGTCCATTCAGTCCTCGGACCCTCCCCGTGTCTCACATGTATGTAAATAGTTTTGTTGTATGTCTAAGAGAGGTCTTTGGTTCATTGGGTGGAGCCGAAGTCCAATGCTTTATTTGTTTATTTGATATGCAGCTGGACAGAACGCAACTGCAGTTGTGACATTGCACATATACAAAGAGATTTCTTGTGAAAAAGGTGTATTTTTCAAATCAGAAATGTGACTGGGAGGAGTGTGGATGAGCCCAGGCTCACTGTGGGTCTGGTTACGGTCACCACATTGTCACTAAGATGTGTGTATATGAGGCATGGCTGGCTGTGAGACTGTGAAAAATCACTAATTAATAAGAGTTTGTTTCTTCAATTATTTGTTGGATGTGTGTGTCACTGACTGGTCCAGCATTTATTGCCCATCCCTAATTGCCCTGGAGATGTTGGTGGTGAGCTGCCTTCTCGAACCGCTGCAGTTCGCCTGCTGTGGGTTGCCCCCACAGTGCCATGAGGGAGGGAATTCCCATCTTTTGAAGAGTCGCAGTGAAGGATTCCGGATATATTTCTAAATCAGAATCACGAGTGGCTTGGAGTGGGATAGAAGGAGGTGTTCCCGTGTACTTGATGCCCTTGTCCTTCGAGATGGAAGCTGTCATGGGTTTGGAAGGTACTGCATGAGGAGCTTTGGCGAATTTCTGCCGTGCATCTCGTGGATCGCACACAGTGCTGCTGAGGCCGCTCATCATTGGTGGTGGAGGGAGTGGATGATTGTCGATATCGTGTCAGTCAACTGGGCTGCTTTGTCCTGGATGGAGTCAAGCTTCTTGCATGTTGTTACAGATGCAGCCATCCTGGTAAATGGGGAGCGTTCCATCACAGTCCTGACTTATGCCTTGTCGACAGTGGACACGTTCTGGGGAATCAGGAGGTGGGTTAGTCGCCGCAGCATTCCTCACCTCTGACCTGCTCTTATAGTCACTGTGTTTATGTGGTGCGTCTGGTTCAGTTTTTGTTCAAAGCTCACCCCCACGACGGTGACAGTGTGGGACGCAGTGAATGTAACAAATTGTTTGTCGGGGGGGGGGGGGGTTGTCTCTTGTTGGTGACGGTCATTGCCTGGTATTTCTGTGGTGTGAATGTAACTTCCACTTGTCTGACCAAGCCTGGGTATTGCCCAGATCCAGTTGCATTTGGACAAGGACTGCCTTAGGATCTGAGGAATCATGAATGATGCTGAACATTGTGCAATCATCAGGAACATCCCAACTTCTGGCCTTATGAAGAATGCAAGTTCATTGATGAAGCAGCTGAAGATGGTTATATCTCGGACACTGCCCCGAGAAACTCCTGCAGGGATCCCCTGGAGCGAAGATATCTGACCTCCAAAAAGATCATTCATTTTCCTGCGTGCCAGGTATGACTCCAGCAAGTGGAGAATTTGTCCCCTTATACCCATTGAGTCCAGTTTTGCTCGGGCTTCTTGATGCCACACTTGGTCAAATGTAGTCTTGTTGTAAAGGGCTGGAGCTCTCACTTCCCCTCTGGAATGCAGCTGTATTGTCCATGTTTGAACCAAGGCTGTAATGAGGTCAGGAGCTGAGCTGCCCTGACGTAACCCAAACTGGCCGTCGCTGAGCAGGTGCTGCTTGATAACAATGTTACTGACACCTTCTATCACTTTCCTGATGATTGAGTACAGCCTGATGGGGCAGTATATGGCCAGGTTGGATTTGTCCTATGTTTGCAATACAGCACATACGTGGGCAATTTTCCACATTGTCGGGTAGATACCAGTGTTGAAACTTCACTGCAACAGCTTGGCACGGGGAGCGGCACGTCCTGGAGCACAAGTCTTCAGTATTATTGCCAGAATATTGTCAGGGCCTGTGACCTTTGCAGTATCCAGTGTCTCCAAGTGTTTCCTGACATCACGTGGGGTGAATTGAATTTACTGAAGACCGGTATCTGTGATGCTGGCGGAGCCCGAGATGAATCATCCACTTGGTCCTTCTGGCTGAAGATTGCTTTGAATACTTCAGCCTTATCTTTTGCACTGATGTGCTGGGCTCTTCCATCATTGAGGATGGGGATATGTGTGGAGTCTTCACGTCCAATCAGTTGTTTAACTGTGCACCACAGTAAATGACGAGATGTGGCAGGACTGCAGAGCTCAGATTTGATCCATTGATGGTGGGATCACTTTGCTGTGTCTATCACTTGCTGGCTATGCTGTTTGGCGGCTTCACCAGGTTTCTTTATTTATTCATTCACAGGACAAGGGCATCATAGAATAGAATCAGAGAATCCCTACAGTGTTTTGGTATTTCCAGGCGGTCCCGGGAGGGGTGGTGTGTCGGTATTTCCAGGGGGTCTCAGGGAGTATGTCAAGATTTACAGTGGGTCGCAGGGAGTTTGTCTGTACAGGGGTCTGGGGCTGTGTGTCAGTATTTGGAGGAGCTCCTGGGGAATGTGTCAGTGTTTAGAGGGGACCCTGGGAAATGTGTCATTTTCTACAGGGAGTCCCAGGGAGTTTCTCAGTACTTATAGCGGGGACAGGGAATGTGTCAATATTTGCAGCTGGTCCCGGGGAATATATCAGTATTTACAAAGGGTCCTGGGGAGTGTGGCAGTATTTTCAGGGGTTCTCTGGGACTTTGCCAGTATTTAAAGGGTGTCTAGGGAATATGTCAGTGTTTAGAGGGCTTCCCGAGGAGTGTGACAGAATTTACAGGGGTCCCGGTGATTGCATCAGTATTTGCAGGGTGTCCCAGGGAGAGAATCGGTATCCGGGGGTGGAATGTGTCAGTGTTTACGGGAGTTCCGGCGTGTGTATCGGTATTTACAGGGGGAATGGGGAATGTGTAATTATTTCCAGGGGGTCCTGGGAGTTTATCAGTGTTTACGGGGGTTCGGTGGAATGTGTCAGTGTTTAGGTGAAGTCGCAGGGAATGTGTTCGTGTTTAGAGCGGTCCCTGGGAAATGTGTCCGTATTTACATGCAGCCCCAGGGAGTTTCTCAGCGGATTCCAGGGAATGTGACAGTAGTTACAGTGTGTCGTGAGGTGTGTGTCGGTATTTACGGGATATCCCAGTATTTGTGGTTAGTTGCGTAGAGTGTGTCTATACGTACAAGGGTCCGGGGATGTGTGTCAGTATACAGAGGAGGCCGAGGGAATTTTTCAGTGTATAAAGCGGGCCCTGGGAAATGGGATCAGAGATAATGGGAACTGCAGATGCTGGAGATTCCAAGATGATAAAATGTGAGGCTGGATGAACACAGCAGGCCAAGCAGCATCTCGCTGTGTTCATCCAGCCTCACATTTTATCACCCTGGGAAATGGGTCAGCGTTTACAGAGGGTCCCTGGGAGTGTGGTGGCATTTTCAGGGATTCTCAGGTACGATGTCAGTATTTACAGGGAGTCCTGCGGAGCGTGTCAGAATTTATAGGGGCTCGGTGCATACTGACACACACCCCTGGAATCCCTGTAAACACTGGCACACTCCCTGGGACCACCTTGAAATACTGTAGCTCTCCCTAACACCCGCTGAAAAAACAAAGTCCACGGGCCCCCCTGTTACTACTGACGCTCTCCCCAAGTCTCCCTGTCAATGCTGACACAATCCCTGAGACGCCCTGTAAATACTGACCCTCCATGGGACCGCCTGTAACTACTGACACACTCCCGGGAGCACCTGTAAATAATTACAAATTCCCCGGAACACCCTGTAAATACTGACACTCTCACCAAGAGCCCCTATCAAGACTGACACAGTCCCTGAACCCCTGTAGATCGCGGGAATTTTTCAATATTTAAAGGGGGCCCCGGGAAATGCGTCAGTCTTTGCAGAGGGTCCCAGGGACTGTCAGTATTTTCAGGATTTTCTGGGACTGTGTCAATATTTACAGGGGGTCCCACGGAGTGTGTCAGTTTTACAGGTGATTTCAGGGGCTTTGTCAGTATTTCCAGGGGGTCACACAGATGTGTCAATATTTACAGTGTGTCCCCGGGGACTCTGTTGGTATTGACAGGGGATTACCAGGTCGTGTGTCAATATTTACAGGGTGTCACAGGTTGTGTGTGTGTGTCAATATTTACAGGGTGTCCCTGTGTGTGTGTGTGTGTGTGTGTGTGTGTGTGTGTGTGTGTGTGTGTGTATTTACAAAGAGTCCCTGGGGAGTGTGTCAGTGTTCATTGTGAGTCCAGGAGAGACTGTCAGTATTTATAGGACGTCCAGGGAGACTGTTAGTCTTTACAGGGGGTCGTCAGGAGTTTGTCAGAGGGTGAACGCTGAGGCAGTGCCTCATTATGCAGGTGTCAGAATTCAGATAGTGTCCCTTGATGAGAGGGTCAGTACTGAGGTATTGCAGCTCTGTGAGCAGGTCAGTTCTTAACCAGTGTCTCATTGTCAAGTGGTCAGTGCTGAGGCAGTGACTCCATGCTGGATGGTCAGTCTTGAGGAAGTGCCTCATTGTTAGAGGAACATTACGGAGGGTAAGTCTCAAGGTAATGGTGACAGAGCTGAGACAGAGCCACATGATCAGAGATTCAGGGCTAAGGGATTGACTCAATCACAGCATTGTCTTGAGGCAGTCCCTCTTTGTGAGAGGTTTCGTTCTGATGGAGCGCATTTGTCAGAGGCGGTCCACACTGATCCAGTGCCTCATTGTAGTGGGGTCAGACTGAGAGGCTGCTAAACAATTATCAGGTCAGTTGTGACATATTACACTTGTATCCTGGGGTCAGTCCTGACAGAGTGCCTCATTGCCAGAGTATCAGTACGGAGGTATTGAAGCGCTGTCTGAGCATCAGGGGTTAGGGAGTGCCTCATTGTCACAGGGTCAGAAATGTGGGAGTGCGTTATTGTCAAAGGGTCAATGCTGAGGGAGTGCTGCCATTTCAGGGGGACAGAATTAAGGAAGTTGCTCACATTTCAAGGGCCAGTACTGAAATAGTTTTGCACTGGGATGTCAGTGTGGAGGAAGGGCCTCAGAAGCAGCGGGTCAGTATGACGGTTTCCCTTATTGTCAGGGGGACAGTTCTGAGGCACTGACTCGTTGTCAGAGGGTCAGTACGGAGGTATTGAATCACTGTCAGCGTATCAGAACTGTGGGACTGTTTTATTGTCACAGCGTCAAAACTGACGCAGTGCCTCATGAAAAATGGGTTAGAATTGCGAGAGACCCACACATTACACAATCAGTAATGATGTATTGCAGCATTGTGAGATGGTCAGAATGAGAGAGGGCCTCATTGTCGCAGGGTCTGTGCTGAGCGATTTCATCATTTTCAGACACTCCGTACCGAGGCAGAGCCTCATTGTGATCGGGTCAGAATTGAGGGAGTGCCACTTGATTACAGGGGCAATACTGAGGTATTGCAGTTCTGTCAGGTGGTCAAATCTGATGGAGCTCCTCATTGTCAGGGGATCAGCACTGAGGTATTGGAAACACTGTCAGAGCATAAGGGCTGAGGTGTTACAGGTCTATGAGAGGCCAGTACTACGGGAGTGCCTCATTATCAGAGGTCCAGTACTGAGGGAGTGCACAATCGTCAGACTGTCAGTCCTGAGGGAATGCCTGATTGTTCAAAGGGTCAGTACACAAGGAATGTCTCAATGTACTGTATGATTAGAGAGGCAGTGCTGAAGGAGTGCCTCATTCTCAGTGTCAGTTCTGAGGCAGGGTCACATTGCTGGAGATAATGGGAACTGCAGATGCTGGAGAATTCCAAGATAATAAAATGTGAGGCTGGATGAACACAGCAGGCCAAGCAGCATCTCAGGAGCACAAAAGCTGACGTTTCGGGCCTAGACCCTTCATCAGAGAGGTGGATGGGGAGAAGGAACTGGAATAAATAGGGAGAGAGGGGGAGGCGGACCGAAGATGGAGAGTAAAGAAGATAGGTGGAGAGAGTGTAGGTGGGGAGGTAGGGAGGGGATAGGTCAGTCCAGGGAAGACGGACAGGTCAAGGAGGTGGGATGAGGTTAATAGGTAGCTGGGGGTGCGGCTTGGGGTGGGAGGAAGGGATGGGTGAGAGGAATAACCGGTTAGGGAGGCAGAGACAGGTTGGACTGGTTTTGGGATGCAGTGGGTGGGGGGGAAGAGCTGGGCTGGTTGTGTGGTGCAGTGTGGGGAGGGGACGAACTGGGCTGGTTTAGGGATGCGGTGGGGGAAGGGGAGATTTTGAAACTGGTGAAGTCCACATTGATACCATATGGCTGCAGGGTTCCCAGGCGGAATATGAGTTGCTGTTCCTGCAACCTTCGGGTGGCATCATTGTGGCAGTGCAGGAGGCCCATGATGGACATGTCATCTAGAGAATGGGAGGGGGAGTGGAAATGGTTTGCGACTGGGAGGTGCAGTTGTTTGTTGCGAACTGAGCGGAGGTGTTCTGCAAAGCGGTCCCCAAGCCTCCGCTTGGTTTCCCCAATGTAGAGGAAACCGCACCGGGTACAGTGGATGCAGTATACCACATTGGCAGATGTGCATCACATTGCTGGAGGCTTGTTCTGACTTGGTACATTAGTAACAGAGGGTCAATACTGAGGCAGTATCTCATTTTAGGGGCTTAGAATTCATGGGTGCTATATAATTAGGAGTTTAGCCCCGAGGTATTGCAGCTCAGGTGCGGTCATTAGTGAGGGGGGAGTGCAACATTGTCAGGGGTCAATTCTGAGGTGTCAGAAAAAGTCCTCCCAGAAACTTCAGCAGGACTTGACAAAATCTGTACAAGTGAAGCAATGCCTGGCCCGTTTAGTAAGAGCAGGTTTGTTGGAGCCTATATAAACGATAGACCTCAGTGTAATGGAGGAAGCATTGAGGGAGTCCTGTACTGATAATACAAGATAATAATTCATACATAATTGCAGCATTGTCAGAGGATCAGTACAGCCAGAGTGCATTATTATGAGAGACTGAACACAGAGGAGGAGCTTCATTGCAACGGGTTCAGAATTAATGGTGAGCAACCCATTCAGAAGGTCAGTACGGAAGTACTGCATTTCTATTGGAGGCTCAATACTGAGGAATGACCTCTGTCAGAAGTTCGTACTTTGTCAGTCGTGAGGAATTGTGGCATTGTCACTGTGTTGGTCTGAGAAAGTGCCTCTTTATCAGAGGGTCAGAATTGATGGGAGTGCTACATGATTAGATGCTCAGGACTAACAGGTTGCAGGACTGTCGGCGGGTCAGATCTGTGGGAGTGATCATTGTGAGATGGTCGCTGATGTCCAACCCTAAAACATAGAGCGCCCTGTAAATAACTCCTTAAAAAAAAGGCCCCTTTAACTGAACCCGAAAACAGAGCCCCCGTATCTAAGTCCGAACACACATAGCCCACTAAATAACCCCTAAAACACTAAGCTCACTGTGAATAAACCCCAAACACAGATGGCCCTGTAAATGAACACTAAAGAATAGAGCCTCCTAAAACAAACACACCCGTGAAATAAAGCCTAAAACACAGGAACCCCAGTGTATAAACCCTGACATTCAGAGCCCCCTGTAGATAAACACTAAAAAAAAGTAAAAACTAAAAGGAACTGTGGACACAGTAAATTCAGGAACAAAAACAAAATTGCTGGAAAAGCTCAGACCTCACGCTCGCCCAATCCGGCACTCACCAGAGCCTCAGGCCCAAACTAAACCAAGCTTCAGCCGCACTCCTCGCCCTCACACACGGAGCCGCCTGCACAGAGGCACTCAAACACCTGTCTATAATCCGTAAAAAGCGGGCTTCACTGTAAATAACCCCTAAAACACAGAGTCCTGTTCAAACAAACTTCTACAATATCAACTTCACCCCCTGTAATTATACTCTTAAAGACAGAGACCCCTTTAAACGAACACGAACACATATCCCCCAGGAAGTAAAAGGTGAAATACCGGGCTCCTTCTAAACAAAGCCGAAGGCACAGAGCACCTGTCAATACACCCCAACATCGAGCCGACCTGTATACTATCCGTAAAACAGGGCCCCTTACAAATAAACCCTAAAAGACAGAGCTGGCTGTAAGTAAAGAGCCCCTTGTAAATAAATACCAAAAACACACAGTAAGAACCGGAAGAACTGAGGATGCTGCAAATCAGGGAAAATATCCAAAGTTGCTGGAAAAGCTCAGCAAGTCTGACAGCATCTGTGAGGGAAAAGAAAGAGTTAACGTTTTGGGTCAGGTGATCCTTCCTCTGAACCTCTGGCTGGCGCGTCTTCAGTAATGCAGGGTCAATTGCTTTAAAATATCCTTTTTCTGTGAGGCTCTATAACATTATAATAGAAAAACATCAGAACTAAGCAGGAGTAGGCCACCCGGCCCCTCGAGACTGCCCCGCTGTTCAATAAGATCCTGGCTGATCTTTTTGAGACTCAGCTCCACTCACCCACTCGCTCACCATAAACCTAAATTCCTTTCATGCTCATAACGTGATCTGGTCTTGCCTTAAACACATTCAGCGAGGTAGTTTCAACGGCTTCACTGGGCAGGGTATTCCACAGATTGACAACCCTTTGGGTGAAGAAGTTCCTCCTGTCCTCAGTCTGACATCTGCTTCCTTTTATTTTGAGCTATACCCGCCTCGTCCTCGTTTCACCTGCCAGTGGAAACAACCTCCCTGTCTCCACCTTATCTATTCCCTTCATAATCTTGTATGTTTCTATAAGCTCTCCCCTCATTCTTCTGAATTCCAATGAGTATAATCCCAGCCAACTCAGTCTCTCCTCATATTCCAACCCTCTCAAGTCTAGAATCAACCAAGTCAGTCTCCGCTGTGCCCCCTCCAGTGAGAGTATATCCCTTCTCAAGTCAGGAGACCAAAACTGCACACAGTAGCCCAGGTGGAGCTTCATCAGGACCCTATACAGCTGCAGCATAGCCTCCCTGTTTTTAAACTCCATCCTTCTCGCAATGACAGACAAAATTCTATTTGCCTTTATAATTACCTGCTACAATATTACTTTTAGCGATTCCTGCACAACGACACCCAAGTCACTTTGCACAGTAACATGCTGCAATTTTTTTACCATTTGAACCATAGCTTACTTTGTTGTTATTCCTATCAAAATGGATGACCTCACATTTATTGACATTGAACTCCATCTGCCAGACCATTGTCCACTCACTTAGACTGTATAACCATCTGCAGGCCTTCAGTTCTTCTGCACACTTTGCTCTACCGCTCATCTTAGTGTCATCTGCCAATGTTGACACACCACACTTCATCCCCGACTATAAATCATCTGTATCAATTGTAAACAATTGCAGTCCCAACACTGATCCCTGAGACACACTACTAGCCACTGACCGCCAACCAGATAAACACCCATTTACCCCTACTCTTTGTTTTCTGCTCGTCACTCAATCCTCTGTCCATGCCAATACATTACCTGTAATGTCATGCAACTTTATCTCATGTTGCAGCCTTGGCATCTCGTCAAATGCCTTCTTGAAATCCAGATACATGATATCCACAGGTTCCCCATTGTCCACCATGCAACTATGTCCTCAAAGAATTCCACCACAATTAGTTAAACATGACCTCCCCTTCATGAACCCATGCTGGCTGTTCCCAATGAGACAATTTATATCCAGTTGTCTTGCTATTACCTTCCTTAATGATGGATTCACGCATTCTCCCAACAACCGAAATTAAGCTAACTGGCCTATCGTTACGTGCTTTTTGGAAAACAGCCAATGTGACACCAGTGTTTAAAAAGGAAGTTTACAATCTGCGGGAACCAGCCCAGATTCCAGTGAATTTTGGGAAATAATTGCTGGTGCAAGCCTCTTGACTATACTGTTGTACTAAAGGTCCTCTTTACCAATGCGCCCACAAGCACTACATATTAGTGCTCTCACGCTCTCATTCATTCATAACTTTACTGACCTCTTACTGGCATAGCTTGTTTAATATTACCGCATTTCATTCAAAAAATTGCCAGCTAGTCATACCTTTCACTATGAAAGGGAGACTGAATTAAAATGCTCCTTCCACCCCATTTACAGCCCTTTCACAGTTTTAATCCTCACGGCTTTATTTTGCTGACAGCTGCAAAACGTGTGTCTACATCAGTGTCTATCCCTGAGAACATGTTAATTTTCTAACCTATTCAGAACAATACCATCGTGTCATCGTTTGAAGAAGCATAATATTAATCAGCCCTCAGCAACCGTCTCCCAGGACTTGAATAGCTTGCAGGATATCAAACAAGTTTTCTGCATTAGCAGAGATAGTAGGAACAGCAGATGCTGGAGAATCTGAGATAACAAGGTGTTGAGGTGGATGAACACAGCAGATCAAGCATCAGAGGAGCAGGAAGATTGATGTTTCAGGCCTAGATGCTTCTTCAGAAATTGGGAAGGGGAAGGAGGTTCTGAGATAACGAGAGAGAGAGAGGGGGAGACGGATAGAAGATGCATAGAGGAGAAGGTAGGTGGAGAGGAGACAGACAGGTCAAAGAGGTGGGGATGGAGCCAGTAAAGGTGAGTGTAGATGGGGATGAAGGAAGGAGCTGGGTCAGTCCAGGGAGGATGGACAGGTCAAGGGAGCGGGATGAGGTTAGTAGGTAGGAGACGGAGGTTGGGGCTTGAGGTAGGAGGAAGGACAAGGGTAGGGAGGCAAGGGCGAGCTGGGCTGGTTTTGGGATGCGGTGGGGGAGGAGAGATTTTGAAGCTTATGAAGCCCACATTGACACCATTGGGCCGCAGGGTTCCCAAGCGGAATATGAGATGCTGTTCCTGCAACCTTCGGGTGACATCGTTGTGGCACTGCAGGAGGCTCAAGATGGACATGTCGTCTGAGGAATGGGAGGGGGTGTTGAAACAGTTCGCGACTGGGAGGCGCAGTTGTTCAGTGCAAACTAAGTGTACGTATTCTGCAAAGCGGTCCCCAAGCCTCCACTTGGTTTCCCCAATGTAGAGGATGCCACAACGCGAGCAGTGGATGCAGGAGACCACATTGGCAGATGTGCAAGTGAACATCTGCTTGAGGTGGAAAGTGTTCTTAGGGCCTGGGATGGGGAGTGAGGGGAGTGGTGTAGGGGCAGGTGTAACACTTCTTGCAGTTGCAGGGAAAAATGTGCCAGGTGTATTGGGGCTGGAGGGGAGTGCGGAGCAGACAAGGCAGTCACAGAGACAGTGGTCCCTACAGAAAGCAGATAAGGGTGGGGAGGGAGATATGTCTTTGGTGGAGTCGGATTGCAGATGATGATTGGAGGATGATACGTTAGATCCAGAGGTTGGTGGCGTGGTACGTGAGGATGAGGGGGATTGTGTTTTGGTTGTTCTTGCGGAGAGGGGGCACGAATTACGGGAAATGTGGGAGACGCGGTCAAGGGCGTTCTCGACCACTGTGGGGGTCGGGGGGAGGATTTGCGGTCCTTGAAATATGAGGAAACCTGAGATGTATTGGAGTGGAATGCCTCATCCTGGGAGCAGGTGTGGCGGAGGTGAAGGAATTGAGAACAGGGGGTGTTATTTTTGCAGGAAGGTGGGTGGGAGGAGATGTATTCTAGGTAGCTGTGGGAGTCGGTGAAATAGATATCAGTTTCTAGGTGGTTGGCGGAGATGGAAACAGAGAGATCCAGGAAGGTGAGACAGGTATTAGAAATAGTCCAGGTGAACAGGTATTAGAAATAGTCCAGGTGAACTTATGGTTGGAGTGGAAGGTGTTGGTGAAGTGGATGAACTGTTCAAGCTCCTGGTGGGAGCACGAGGCGGCGCCGATACAGTCGTTAATGTTATGGAGGAAGAGGTGGATTTCGGGCCAGTGTAACTTCGGAAGAGGGACTGTTCCATGCAACCCACAAAAAGGCAGGCATAATTTGGGCCCATGCGATGTTTCTTGTGACTGCAGCCCCCTGGCGGCCCGCCCGTGGTGGTGCTCATCTTTGCTGCGATCTGCCGGCTCGGTCCCCGAAAGGCAGCATCGGTTCCCCATCCCCGCCCTCCCGACAAACCAACCCTTTAAAGGCGGAAGGCACCCACCCACTTATCATAAAGGTCAGGTTGCGGGGTGGGGGGCGGGCACGGCGAGAGGGTGCCAGAGGCTGCATTTATTTTGGCGCAACCCTAATCTGGGGGTTATCTAGCACCCCCGCGCCCCCAGAAATAGGGATTATGGGTGCACACCGCTAATTTTGGATTCCTCTTTAGAATAAAAAGTAGAGGGGGAGTGTGAATAGGGTTTTGGGATGGGGGATGGGATAGGGTGTGGGGGTGGGTGTGTAGGTCGAGTTGGGGGAGAGGGGGAAGAAGGTGCCCCTCTCCTTCCATTGAAGGGTGCGTACCCACAATTTGGCCCCTTAGGCTCTTTCCTGTTCTGGTTAGGGTTAGGCCGATGGTGAAGGTTAGGGTTTGGGCTGAGGTTAGGGAGAGGGCTGATGCCTGGCACTCCCTCCATACTGACCCTCGAATATCTATGTACACCCTAAAACACAGAGTTTCCGGTAAATATGCCCTAAAACACAGAGTACCGTGTAAATCAGCCCAAAATAGAGAGGGCCCTGAAGATAAGCCCTGTAACGCTGAGTTCACTGTAAATAAACCCTAAAACACAGATCACTGTAAACAAACCCAAAGACACAGAAAACCCTGTAAATAAACCATGAAATATAGAAAACCCTGTGAATAAACTCTAAAAACACAGATCTCACTGTAAATAAACCCTAAACACAGATCTCACTACCGACAAACCCTCAATCAGAGAGCTCCCTGTAAATAAACCCTAACACAAAGCTAGCTGTAAATAAACCCTAAAACACAGTGCCCTCTGTAAACAAGCTCTAAATCAGAGCTCACTGTAAATATTCCCGAAAACACGGAGATCACTGTAAAAAAGAAAGTCAGAACAAAGAGCCGCTCGTAAATTTTCCTAAAACACAGAGTGCCTTGTAAAAAGCCCGAAAACACAGAACCTCCTGTAAATAAAACCTAGAACACAGAACCTTCTGTAAATAAACTATTAAACACAGAAACAAAGTTGCTGGAAAAGCTCAGCAGGTCTGGCAGCATCTGTGGAGGAGTAAAATGAGTTAACTTTTCGAGCCTGGGTACCCTTCCATTCTGAGGAAGGGTTGCTGGACCTGAAAAGTTAACTCGTTTTTCTCCTCCACAGATGCTGCCAGACCTGCTGAGCTTTTCCAGCAACTTTGTTTTTGTTCCTGATTTACAGCATCCACAGTTCTTTTGGTTCTTATTAAACACGGAACCCACATTAGATAAAACCTAAAGCACAGAGCTCAAGTACATAAAGTACATAACCAGAAAGGCACAGCCCCCAGTCAATAAGATTTAGGGCTGAGGCTAGGCTTCATGTTTATGCAAGTGTGAACATTAGGGCTGAGGCTAGGCTTAGGTTTAAAGCTGGTGTTATCTCTGAGGGGAGCGTGGAAGAAAGCAGCTTTGCATTCCCAGAGACAGAGCTGAGGGAGAGCATTTGTGTATTCCATCGGAGGCACGGGAACCATTGTAACCTTAACAGATCAAATTATATGACAGATTAGTTTACAATTAAAGATCATTGTGACTGTGGTCACAAGGTGAAGAGCTGGATGAACGCAGCAGGAAAAGCAGCACCAGAGGAGCAGGAAAGCTGACGTTTCGGGCCGAGAGCCTTCTTCAGAAATGGGGGAGGGGAAGGGGGTTGTGAAATAAATAGGGAGAGAGGAGAGGCCGATAGAAGGCGGATAGAGGAGAAATTAAGTGGGAGGACGGGATAGGTGGGAGGAAGGACAGGTTAGGGAGGCAGGGACCAGCTGGGCTGGTTTTGGAATGCGGTCAGGGGAGGGGAGATTTTGAAGTTTGTCAAGTCCACATTGACACCAGTGGGGTACAGGGTCCCTAACCTGTCATTCCTCCCACCTCAAAACCCAGCCCCATCTCCTACCTACTAACCTCATCCTGCCCCCTTGGCCTGTCCATCCTCCCTGGACTGACCTATCTCCTCCCTAACTCCCACCTGCATTCACCTTTACTGGCTCCATCCCTGCCTCTTTGGCTTGTCTGTCTCCTCTCCAACAATCTTCTCCTCTATCCATTTTCTGTCTGCCTCCCCCCTCTCCCTATTTATTTCAGATCCCCCTCCCCCTACCATTTCTGAAGAAGGGTCTCGCCCAAAACGCCAGCCTTCCTGCTCCTTTGCTGCTGCTTGGCCTGCTGTGTTTATCCAGCTCTACACCTTGTTAACCCTGTAAATATGTTCTCAAGCACAGACACCCCTTTAAATAAATCCTAAGAAGGGTCATTCAGGAAATAAAATGTAAAAGAAACCATAAAAGCCAGAGTCCCTGTAAATAAAGTGTAAAACATAGAGCTCCAAGTAAATAAATCCTGAAACACAGTGCCCCCAGCAAATCCTCCCTTCAACTAAGCCTCCTGCAAATAAACTCGCAGAGGCGACTGCAAACAAACCCCAAAACACAGGACATCCAGTTAATAAAGCCTAAAACAGAAGGCCCACTGTAAATCAACATGAAAAAACACAGCTCCCACTGCAGCACTGCGAATTAGTCGGATTGAGTTAGTACCTCAGTCAGCAAGTCAGTTCTGAGGCAGGGCCTCTTTGTCAAAGAGTCAGATTTGAGGGAGTACCATTGGATGATGGTTATTGCAGCACTGTGAGAGTACTGGAGTGAGAAAGCACCTCACTGTCAGAGGGTCAGTACTGAGGGGGTACCTCACTGTCAGAGAATCAGTACTGAGGGAGTACCTCACTGTCAGACGGTCAGTACTGAGGGAGTACCTCACTGTCAGAGAATCAGTACTGAGGGAGTACCTCACTGTCAGAGGGTCACTACTGAGGGAGAACCTCACTGTCAGAGGGTCAGTACTGAGGGAGAACCTCACTGTCAGAGGGTCAGTACTGAGGGAGCACTTCATTGTCAGAGGGTCAGTACTGATGGAGGACCTCACTGTCAGAGAATCAGTACTGTTGTCATGTTCGTTTTCGGAGACCCTCACGGATTTGTTGCAATAACAAGACACTGACCTGTTTAGAAAAACACGAATCCTTTTATTACCAAGCAAGTACAAGCTGTGGAGAATCACAGTACTTAACCCGGCACAGAGCGCAGAGTCTCGCAGGTAATTCTCCCCGAGCAGCGGACAGTCCCCGCTCTTCATACTTTACAAAATACATGATACATAAAATAATTACACATTTTACAATGACATGATACATAAAACAATTACTACAACAGACAAAGACAGGATACCAAACAATTATTATATCAAGAACATAAAAGACCAGGATATAGTCCCGAAGATAATAAAACGTGAGGCTGGATGAACACAGCACATCTCAGGATGCTGCTGGACTTGCTGTGTTCGTCCAGCCTCGCATTTTATTATCTTGGATTCTCCAGCATCTGCAGTTCCCATTTTCACAGGATATAGTATCGATTGCTCTTGAAGTGGCTGCTGATGGCATGAGGCGATTTCAAGTAGTTATCCGGACAGATTGTTCCAGCCAGCCAGACACACTGGCAACTTGAAATCACAAATTCAGTGCCCTGGCCCCTTTGTCAGCGACAGAAATTGCATGCTTTAGAAGTTTCACAACTTTACAAATGTTCCCCACCGAACCCTATTTGACACAGTTTAATTCTAATTGTATTCAGTCAGGAAGCTTAAGACAGTGTCTGCATACCGATGTGTGGGAAGACAAAGAGTTACAAAGGGCAGGAAGCTTCAGGGCAGTGCCTGCATCCCTGTGCGTAGGCAGATGAAAGACTTTAATTTGTAGAAGTATCGAAATCAATGGGATGTTATACAATAACATCTCATTGTGAGAGTACCTCATCGTCAGAGGGTCAGTACCGTAGACGTGCAGTGTTGTCTGACGGCCAATCGGGTCAGGATTGAGGGCTATTACAGGGACAGGACTGAGGTATTTGAAATAGGGCAATGACTGGTGTGGATCCTTTTTATTTTTTAAAAATTAGACGACACCAGAAAGATTATCAACCCGATGTGATGTGATTGGGCTGACAATCAGTTGATGACAGCAGAAAGGTCAGTGGCCTGATTACCGCGGCCGGGACTTGAGATTTCACTATTGCCGACCTTCTCATTCTTCTCACTCAATTTCACGGAAGAGCTGTTTTGAGAGAGAGTAGGAACTTTCTGAAAGTGATCGCGGGCCCTAGTCAATATGTATCTAACAGAGACGTGGTAAAGCAGAAACTTGTTTGATGTCCCGCCAGCTATTCAAGTCCTGGGAGACGTTTGTTGAGGGCTGATTAATATTATAATTATTCATAGTTTCGGGTGACACGATGGATGGGAAGATATTGTTCTGAATAGATTAGAAAATTAACACATAGTCAGGGATTGACTCTGATGCAGACACAGGTTTGGACACTGTCAGCAACACGAGTTCAAACTGTGAAAAGGCAGTAATGCGTGGAAGGAACATTTTAATTTATAGTCTCCCTTTATTAGTGAAAAGTATGGCAAGATCGCAATTTTATGAATGAATGAATGAAATGCGCTGACAGTAAACAGAGGACCCTAGTGAGTGGCCAGTAAAGTTATGAATGAATGAGAGCGCGATAGTGGTCACATGGAGCGCTGTGGGTGCATCGGGAAAGAGGACCTTTAGTGCAACAGTAAAGAGGCTTATGATATAATGTCACACAAAAACCACACAAAAGGATATTTGAAGGCGATTGGCCCTGTATCACTAAAGACACACCAGCCAGCCTCCGGAAGCCTTGTTGAGTGCTAACCGATATGAGTAAACAGGGCAGACCACAGGATATTCAGGGGCAAAGATTACAAGATTAACAAGTGACCACTTTTCTGAAGAAGGGTCTAGGCCCGAACCGTCAGCTTTCCTGCTGCTTGGCCTGCTGTGTTCATCCGGCTCGACACCTTGTTCTCTCAGACCACGTGAGCGAACGAGTTTGGCGTGTTTGAGTCTGACTGGTAAATATGTGATACACAACCATTTGATGTTACTGACTGCCTGGTGAATTGAAAACTGAAATAACTGCGGATGCTGCAAATCAGGAACAAAAACAAAGTTTCTGGAAAAGCCCAGCAGAACTGAGGGAGGTTCTGTGGAAGGGTCACCGAACCGGAACCGGTTTGCTCTGTTTTTCCGCTGACAAATGCTGCCAGACCTGCTGAGCTTTTGCAGCAACTTTGTATTTGTTTTCTGATTTGCAACATCCGCAGTTCTTTGGGTTTTTACTCAGTGTTTTAGAGTTTATTTACAGGGCGCTCTTTATTTATCGCGAGCTCTGTCTTTTAGGGTTTATTTGTGAAGGGCCCTGTCTTACAGATAGTTTACAGGTCGGCTCAGTATTCGGGTGCATGAAGAGGTGCGCTGTGTTTTCGGCTTTATTCAGCCCTGTCTTTTCCTGTCTACTTCCTGGGGGATGTGTGTTAGAGTTCTTTTTAAAGGGGTCTGAGTATTTGAGTGTACAATTGTAGGGGGCTCTGTGTTTTACAGTGTCCTGTATGTTTTTGACTTAATTTACAGGGTAGATCTGTGCTTTATGGCTTATTTACAGGGGGCTCTGTGTTGCAGTGCTTCGACACTGGCGGGGTGGGTGGGGTCTCTGTTTTAGAGTTTATTTACAATGAGGCCTGTGTTTTCGGGTTATTTACAAAGAGCTCTGTGATTTAAGGTTTACATAGAAAGGCTGTATTCTAAGGTTTATTTACAGAAGGCTCTCTGCTTTAGGGTTTATTTACAGTGAGCAGTGTAGTTTAGGGTTTATTTCCAGTGAGCTCTGGGCTTTAGCATTTATTTACAGGAGGATCTTCATTTCATGGTTTTGTTTCAGTTGGATCTTTGTTTCAGGGTTTTTTTTTAAACAATGAGCTCTGTGTCTTATTTACAGTGCCATCTGCGTTTTTGAGTTTATTTGCAGAGCATTCTGTGTTTTTGAGTTTATTTCCAGGAGGCTCTCTGTTTTAGCGTTTGTTTGCAGGATCCTCTGTGTTTTAAGATTTAATTTACTGTTTATTGGCATGGGTACTCTTTGTTTGAGGTGCTGACTGAGTACTGGCCTTCTGACAATGTGGTACTCATTCAGATCTGACCCTCCAGCAATGAGGTACTGTGTCAGAACTGATCCACTGACAGGAAAGCACTGTCCCCTCAGTTCTGACCCTCTGACAGAGCTGCAATCGTTCAGGACTGAACTTCTGATCATGTTGTACTCCATCAACTCTGAACCCAATGCATTGAGGTACTGACTCAGTATTTACTGTGTGCAACTAATATACTCCGTCAGAACTAACCCTCTAGCAATGTGAGCCTGCTTCAGAACTAACCGTGTAACAATGAGGCACTGACCTCAGCACCAAATCTCTAATTACGTGGCTCTCTTCAGTTTTGAGGCACTCCTTCCGTACTGACCCACGAACAATGCGGCACACACTCAAGAATGATCCTTCAATGAGGTATCACCTTATAACAGATCTACTGACATCAAGGCCCTCTCTTTGGACTGTGTCTGATAATGAGGCACTGACTTGGTTCTGACCCTCTGACAATGAGGCATTCTGTCAAGTCTTACTGCATTAAAATGAGGCACCCTCTGACTGATCTGAAACACCACTTCTTAGACCCTCTAAATGACAATCTTTTAATTCTGACACCATTACAGTGAGGGTCTGCCTTGGTGCTGACACTCTGTCAAAGAGACGTTGCCTCAGAACTGAGCTGCTGACAATTAGCCAGTGCCTTAGGTACTGATGAGTGAATGAAAAGGCCCGCTCTCAGCACTGACACTGCAGCAATGAGGTCTTGCCACAGAACGAACCCACGAAGGGCTCATAATTGAGGGAGTGCCTACTGATTGAAGGGTGCGGATTGAGGTGTTGCAGAACTGTCAGAGGGTCAGAACTGAGGTATTGCATCATTGTCAGATGGTCCATTCTGAGGCAGTGCCTCAGTGTCAGAATTGAGGGTATGCACATGTTTAACTCATCAGGAATGAGCTTTATGCAGCTCTATCAGAGACTCAGCACTGACTGCCTGCCTCATTCTCATAGGATCACCACTGATTTTTTTGAAGCACTGTTAGATCTTCAGTACTGAGTGGGTCAGAACTGAGGGAGTGCATTGCTGTCAGAGGCAGTGCCTCATTATGAAGGTGTCAGAATCTTAAAGCATTAGCATGAACGTCAGAAA